>NC_058412.1:115990759-116056256 GCF_002201575.2 Neomonachus schauinslandi | reverse complement strand
CCCCCCCCCCCCGCACCGGCTCCAACTTCTCTTCCCTGAACGGAAGGCAGAAACCTTAAGGCTCCACGGGTCTTCAGAAGGCAAGGGTATTGGGAAACTTGAGTCTTCTGGCCCTAGCTATACTTGATGGTGCATTAGCTCTACTGAGGTGGAATCCTGGGCTTGTCATTGACTGCCTGTGTGACCTCAGGCCAATCCTGTCTCCTCTCTGGGCCTCCTTTTCCCAACTATACAGGTGAAAACCTGTACAGAAAGGCCAGAGGTCTGGCTGCTAATCCAGGCTGGTAGTCCTGCTAATAGAAAGCATGTATTAAGCCCTTACTGTATGTCAGGGCTGTGCAATGCTCTTTTCACACGTTATGTCCTTTAGTCCTCAGGATTTCCCCTGAGGTGTCCCATTTTAAAGATGGGAAGACTGATGCCCAGGGAGCTGAAGCAGGTGGCCCAGGTTGCACCTTTAGGGCGAGATTCTAATCCCAGTCTCTGCTCTCTCAGTCATGACATTGCATTCCTTCCTCGGGATTTGCATCTTCTCTCTCCTGGTGTGCCCTTTGCCCTTGACATGGGTCACCCGTTCCTACCGTCATTGTTCACCCTCCCAGGTTCCTTATCAGATGTGAGAGTTCCCGTGAAACTTTGGCAACCAGTATGTGCTCATTATGTGATGTCATGGTTTTTATAATGAGGCAGAGCCGGGTTCAAATCCCACTTCTCAATGATCCATAACTGTGATTGTTGCTCCTTTTATGAATTTCTCTTCCCTGGAGTTTATCTCAACAGAGTGAGCTGATATTGGTAGAGTCCCTGGCAGGGATCACCAAGAGGCACCTCCCGAGCTTTCGTCTCTGTCTTTATCTGAGGCCTGGAACTGGAAAAGGGAGTGCTGGGAAGACAGCTGGGGGTGCTCACACTCTTGTCCCCCTCCCAGCTGAAGGAGGACCAGCAGAGGGCGCTCCTGAGGCGGGAGTTTGAGCTGCAGAGTCTGAGCCTCCAGCGGAGGCTGGAGCAGAAATTCTGGAGCCAGGAGAAGAACATGCTGGTGCAGGAGTCCCAGCAGTTCAAGCACAACTTCCTGCTGCTCTTCATGAAGCTCAGGTGGTTCCTCAAGCGTTGGCGGCAGGGCAAGATTTTGCCCAGCGAGGGGGATGACTTCCTTGAGGTATGGCTCCCCTGGGGCTGGGACTAGGGCAGGGGTGGGGTGGGGAAGATTGGACTAGAGGGAGTGGCATTGACACAGCCCTGAGGCTCATCTCCAAGCCATCAGCTTGCAGGCTTCCATCCTGCATTCATTCACTCATTCAGCATCAGCTTATTGAGAACCAGCTCTTTACTGGACGCTGTGGCGGGCGCTGGGGATACTGTGATGGAGGCAGACTTGGTCCCTCCCCAAAGAGAGCTGATAGGTCTTTAACACCTCTCTAATATTTGTTCATTTCCCTTTTTAATGAACCTCAGAGTCCTCAGCAGGCAACAGTATCTAGGTAAATTTAATAATCTAGTTTTGTTACTATTGCATTACATGCCAATATAGTACATATTCTTTTTTGTTCTTTTAAGGTATACATTGCATAGAGTAAAGTGCACACATCTTACGTGTACAGCTGATGAAGTTTTGTCATGTACATCTGTATAGTCCCTACCCAGCTCACAACAGAGCACATTTCCAGTGCCCCCAAAGGATCCCTGCTGTTCTAGTCAATATGCCCACCCCAGCTGTCAGCACTGTTCTGATTTCTTATACGATGGATTAATTTTGCCTATTCTAGAACTTCATATAAGTGCATGTAGTCTTTTGTGTCTGGCTTCTTTTGCTTAATATAATTTTTTGAGATTCATCCATGTTTTACATATAAAAGTAGTCATTGTTGCTTTTTGGTGGCCCATATCGGGAACAACCCAGGACATATTTTTAATTGCTGTTTATTTTTGACTTATGAATATACCTATTTTATTTTAATTAACTAATTAATTAATTTAAATAGGCTCCACGCTGGAAATCAAGTGTCAGACCCTTAACCGACAGAGCCACCCACCCAGGCACCCCTCTTTTTTTTATTTATAGTGAGAATACTTAAGATCTACTCTCTTAGCAAATTTCAAGTATACAATACAGTATTGCTAACTGTAGTCACCATGCTGTACATAGATCTCCAGAACTTATTCATTCTGCATAACTGAAACTTTGTACCCTTTGACCAGCATCTCCCCACCCCCACCCCCCACCCCCGCTTCCCTGCCCGTGGCAACCACTGTTCTGCTCCCTGCTTGTATGAGTTTGGCTTTTTTTCCATTCCACATGTAAGTGAGATCTTGCAGTGTTTGTCTTTCTGTATCTGGCTATTTCACTTATTTCACAACCATCCATGTTGTCAAAACTGGCAGAATTTTCTTCTTTTCTATGGCTGAATAATATTCCATTGTATATATACACATTTTCTTTATCCATTCATTTGTGAACACTTATGTCATTTCCATATCTTGGCTATCGTGAATAATGGTGCAACGAACATGGGCCTGCAGATAGCTCCTTGAGATCCAGATTTCATTTCCTTTGGATATGTACCCAGAAGTGGGATTGCTGGTTCATATGGTAGTTTTATTTTTAATATTTTGGGGAACCACCATATTGATTTGTTTCTTTTTAACCACTATTTTGATTTTACCTGAAGCCCGGTTGTGGCTGCTAAGTTGGATGTTCCCCTACACCCTCCAAAGTGAATTGGAGGCCACATAGCCTATATTTTAAGTCAGTTTGTCTCAGGCAAATTCTCCATATTTGGTATAAATCTTTCTAGCTATTTCCATGTACTGGAGTAACAGAAACAGAAACTTAATTTGGAAGAAAAAAAAAGTAAGCATAGAAAATTAAATAATATATGTGCCTATAATTAATAGAAATACATTTACTGAAATAGACATAATTAATAAGATATAAACATAACCAGGGTGCCTGGGTGGCTCAGTTGGTTAAGTGTCTGCCTTTGGCTCAGGTCATGATCTCGGGGTCCTGGGATTGAGCCCCATGTCAGGCTCCCTGCTCATTGGGGAGTCTGCTTGTCCCTCTCCCTCTGTCCCTCCCCATCCCCGCTCATGCTCTCTCTCTCTCTCAAATAAATAAAATCTTTAGGGGCGCCTGGGTGGCTCAGTCGTTAAGCATCTACCTTCGGCTCAGGTCATGATCCTAGGGTCCTGGGATCGAGCCCCGCGTCGGGCTCCCTGCTCCGCGGGAAGCCTGCTTCTCCCTCTCCCACTCCCCCTGCTTGTGTTCCCTCTCTTGCTGTGTCTCTTTTTGTCAAATAAATAAATAAAATCTTAAAAAAAAATAAAATGAAATCTTTTTAAAAAAGATATAAACATAACCACATATATTGTCAAAATAGATATATATGTGTATATTAATATGATATATGCACATACATAAAGCTATATAAATAATAAACTTGGGGGCAACCTCCTCGGGTCCCCTCCCTCCTTGGGAGGTTTGTACTATCACTTTGCTATTGCTCAATAAACCTTGCTTTGCTGCCAAAAAAAATAATAAATAAAGTAAGCTTGGTATACATTCATACTCTCAAAGAATATGTGTCCATCTCTGCAGAATTATATGTGTGAAATGCTACTATACATGTGAATGATAAAAAAAAAAACAACCCTCAGGCATTGAGTATGGTGTTCTAGATACTGTTTTAAATACTTCAGGTGAATTACTGCATTTCATCTTTACAAATATGCTATGAAATGTAGATAGCTATTATTCCCATTCTACTGCAGATAAAGATCTTTGATTCCCTGCCTCAGTTCTGAAATCCAGAAGCTCTGAGAGCTGTGTTTGGTTGTATCTAACTCAGTTGGAAAAGATTGGCCTGACATTCATTTGGCAGCAGAACCTTTATTTATCCCATTTCCTGTTAATATTCCTATGTTTGTAGGGGAATCATGAGTGTGGTAGAGCATAGGGTGTTCACCAGGCCCTGCTGGGGCAGTGGTACAACATACAGTGTGGGTACCACATTGTCTTTCTAAATCCCTGTGCATCCTGAATTCCGAGCACACCTGGCCCCAAGGATTTTGGAGAAAGAATCGCGCACCTGTGTCTACAGACAGCCATAGTCTGTATGTTCAGACACTCGTGACCAGAGCCAGAATTGGGATGTTTATTCAGGCAGGCCCTGCCCTGCATGCCCCCCGCCCCCCACCCCATACTTCCCAGCCTCGGTGCCCGTGTTGACATTAGAAAACCTTCTTCATTTGGTTTCTAGAACATCACACTCTCTCGGGTTTCCGTCCACCTCACTGGTTGCTCTTTCTCGGTCTCCTTGGCTGGACCCTCCTTTTCTCCCTGCCCTCTCTTAACGTCAGAGTCCCCAAGGCTCAGCCCTTGGGCTACGTCTCTCCCGTAACTCCACCTGCTCCCTTGGGGAGCTTGTCCAGGTACATGGCTTAAATGGCCTTTCTTGCACCTTGTGACTCTATCCAGACTCTGTCTAGAGGCTGACCCAGCCGCTCTGCGCTCCTTCCCGGCTGAGCCACCGTCACTTCTTGCTTGGATTTTCACTGCAGGTTTCTTACCTGGCCTCCCTGCTCTGCTCTTGCACCTTTCCACCAAGCATCTTGCATTCAGAAGGGTACGAGGAGGTACCCCAGGCGGCATGTATTGCACATGGATGGCATCCCCCGGAGTTTTGTGACAGGGGGTTCTGTTGCTGCCCAGTAAGCTCAGCAGCTGCAGTGATCTCGTGAAACCTCACGTCAGGTGGGCGTCCCTCCTGGCTCCCATTTCACCCAGAGCAGAAGCCGAAGTCTCTACAAGTCCTGGGCCTGGGCGACCAGCCTTGTTCCCCGTACCTCTCTCACTTTCTCCCTGGCTCTCCTGCTTCCCTCACACAGACATGTTCCCACCTCAGGACCTTGGCATTTGCTGTGCCCTTTCCCCAGAATTCTCAGCCTGCAGGGAGGCCCTCCTTGACTACCCACACGCAGCACACCCCAGCTCCTTGGCTTGCTCTTATTCCCCGGGGCTCTTCACTGTGTGACATTCTAGACATATAATGCCATTTCATTACATTTCACTTATTTGTTTGTTTTCCTGCTACTGGAATGGAAGTTAAAGGGGACAAGGGTTTTTGTCTGTCTTGCTCACTGGTGTATCTCCAGCTCCAGACACAGGGCCTGGTGCATGGTAGGTTTTCAGTAACTCTTTGTTGAGTGAATGATGAGTGAGTGCCCCAGTCAGAAGCTAGCTTCCTTCTGCTTCATTCCCAGCCTGAACTAGTACCCTGGTTTCCTTGGCTGGCTCTGGACTTCTAAGCAGAATCCATCAGCAGCAGAGCCCCTCCTAGGAAGGTTCCCTCTGCCCACCCCAACCTTTGGTTGCCTTTTCTATAATTATGGGGGTGCCCATGGCCCTTTTATTCCACCTACAGGGTCTACCTGTGGACCCAGCCTGTCAACATGGTTATTTCTGAGTAGCTCTCCAGGATGCCTCATGGCCCTTGGGGCAGAAGAGGTTGTATGGGGGGACAGAAGGACCTGCCTTTCCAGCTGCACTCCTCGGCCTTGATGGTGCCCAGCAGCCAAAGTTAAAAGGGAAATCAGTGTCCAACTAGAGTGCCTTTGATCCATCCTGGACCATCAAACCCATTCTTCCTTCCTGCCTGGCTGTGTTGTACCCTTTCCATCTGGCCGCTAGCCTGAATCCCCTCTCCTGACGGTCAGACTCCCAAGCATGACACCCTTCCAGCCCCCGTTGAATGTGGCTTTTTAAAAATAGGTAAATAGCATGAAGGAGCTGTACCTGCTAATGGAGGAAGAGGAATTAAATGCCCAGCATTCAGATAACAAGACCTGTGCAGGGGACAGCTGGACCCAAAACACGGTGCGTTCCCAGCCCCTTCCCAGTCCTGTCCTGCCCGTGCTTCCTCTGTCTGTTTAGTGATCACTTCCTGCCACCTTCCCTGACCTGTTCTGCATGGGGCACTGGAGCTGCAGAGGGTCATTACCTGGTTACTGGCCCCAGATGCTGAGTGCTGTGGGGTTCAGAAGTTATCCAGGGGCAGTGACAGCTGAGGGACTGCGTGGTCACATGCAGAAGAGCAGTTAATTGTCTGGAGTGTAGGGGACAGTGTCACAGAGAAGGGGTAAGGGTGGTGGGTTTCGAAAGATGAATGGGAGCTTGCATAATAGAGAGTGGGGAAAAGGCCCTTTGGACCTAGAGAACTGTGTGTGCAGAGGTGTGGCAGGGTATTCTGGGATTGGCTGTGGCTTGGGATGTACATAGTGGGGGTAAGGACATCAAGTTGGGGTCGTATGAAGAGAGGCCTTGTGGTCTGACCCCCAAATCAAGCCATGGGGCAGAGAGAGCAATGGGGACAGGCTCCCAGGGTCATACACAGTGAGCTTGGGTAGGTGGGAAACAGGTCATGGGCCAAGGAGAGAAGATGGGGACTGAGTCAGGCAGTCAGGGAGGCCGCATAGTTGGGATTCCCCATGTGGCCCACAGTGCATCAGAGAGGCACATCTTGGGCAAGGACAAAGACCCAGGGCCTAGAGTCTGCAGAAGCTTGAAGAAGCCAGGGCCCATCTCACATTTAGGCTGAATAATAATTGCTGTGACCTCAGGGTTTTTTTGTTCATGTGAGGCTGGGGCACATGTCAACCTAGGAGGTGGCCAGGCCCGGGTTTGGCTGGGTGAGATGACCTGGGGGTCATGGGGTTTGCTCGAGACTGGGTAGAGTCCCAGGCTGGACTCTGGGTGAGTGCTCCCAGCCCAGCTCCCCTTCCCCCCCCAAAGCTCCTGACCCAGGCCTTGCCCCCATCTGCAGCCCAACGAGTATATCAAGACACTGGCCGACATGAAGGTGACGCTGAAGGAGCTGTGCTGGCTGCTTCGGGATGAACGCCGTGGTCTGACCGAGCTCCAGCAGCAGTTTGCCAAGGCCAAGGCCACCTGGGAGACGGAGCGGGCAGAGTTGAAGAGCCATACTGCCCAGGTGAGGCCCCTACCTGTCAGAGACATTTCCCCCCTTGTGCCTCCCTCATCTAAGCCCTCACAGCTGTCAGATCTGGGAGCATGATGCCCAAGCCATGCTCCTAAGAAGCATAGGAACCCCTTTACCTCCTCTTTTGACCCAGAGAGGGCAAGAGATTTACCTTGAGGCACACAGCAAGGGTACCACAAACACTGGGGACTGGGAGTCACTGGGCCAAGGAAGGAAAGTGAAGGCAGATGGGCACAGGACATCATTGGCACATCTGATGCACCCTGGGTTCAGGGGTGAAGCCAGATGCTTAAATGCCTGTCTGCACCTGGTGACATCCTTCACGCGCATAGCCAGGCTTCTGCTGCCTGCTCTCCTCATTCGCTCCCCCCGCCCATAAGGATCCCCTTCGTCCCTTGCTCCCTGGCTTTGTTTTACTCCTTCCACACAAACTGGGAGACTCCCCTCCCCACAACCCAGTGTGACCACAGGAGCCTAACCAGGAGCCCTGGAGCTGTGGTCTCTGCTGTGTGCCCAGAGGCAAGTTGCTGCCCTCCTCTGGTGTGAAAAGTGAGAGGGTGGGTTTCCTCCCACTCAGGGAGAATGCCCTGACCATCACCACCAACCCCACCTGCCACGATTCTTCAGGTCCCAGCTTCCTCCAGGTCTGCCCTTGCTGTAGGCTGCCTTCCTGGGCATCATGGGCCCCATGGGGATGTGTACACTGATGGTCACTGCTGTACAAGTAACAAAACCAGCACAGAAGGGTTAAGTTTCTTTCCCAAGGTCACCCAGCTAGTAAGTAGCAGATCTGACTTTTGCTCCCCAAACCTCTGCCCCTCCTGGCTTCTCATTACCACGAACCCAACCTTCTTCCCAGTGCTCACAGACTTCTGGCTTCCCTGTCACCCTCTTTTCCTCTGACTGTTCCTGCTGCTCCCCAAACCCAGACATTCCACGTGCCCTACCCACTGGGAGGCTGACCGGCCCCTGTGGGGGCTAATATACCAGACCACAGCCTGGGGGATCTGGGGCACACTGATACTTGAGGCTGCATGTTTACGTCCTGCCGCCCCGAGGCTCGGTGCCGTGAAGGTCGTCATACTGGACCGATTCACACATTCATTATGTGACTGTGGGTGCGTACCCCTCCAACCATAAACCCAGACCACTTGGGAGAGTTGATAAAATATGAGAAGCAACAACTAGGAAACTCTGCCATTTTGTAGCTGTGTGACCTGGGACAAATAACGTAACTTCTTCGAACGTCTTTCTCCTCTGCAAAATATCGTAAAAGGTAGCTGTCTTGCTGAGATTTCACAAGGATCCTGAGATAATGCTTGAGCAAGGCCTGGCTGTGAGGAGGGCTTAGTTCTGCATGGGGTAGTGAGCAGGTGAGGGGTCTTCAGAGCAGAGCTCTCCCCCCACCACCCCCTACGGGTGCCTGAGAGGGAAGGGCGGCCAGGGAGCCAGAGAGGAAGGGTCTCCTGGTGCCAGCCACCCAGTTTGCTCTTCCTTGTGCTGCAGATGGAGCTGAAGGCTGGCAAGGGGGCTGGGGAGCGGGCAGCCTTGCAGCGGGAGCGTGAGGAGCAGCAGCACCTGCTGGCTGAGTCCTACAGCGCCGTCATGGAGCTGACGCGGCAGCTGCAGATCAGTGAGCGCAACTGGAGCCAGGAGAAGCTGCAGCTGGTGGAGCGGCTTCAGGGTGAGAAGCAGCAGGTGGAGCAGCAGGTGAAGGAGCTGCAGAACCGCCTGAGCCAGGTGAGGCCTGCTCCAGCCACCAGGAGGACTCACTGTGGGAGAAGTCTGGGGCTGGGATCGCCTTCAGTTATAGCTGGATCGAGGTGCTCAGAGACCGTACTAGGTGCTAGGTCTGTCTCTCTGCCAGTCTCTCAGGCTTGCTTTCCTTTGTGCTTTATTCGTAAGCAAGCCTCGGATACGGTCACTGTTAGTTTTGTGCTCAGACCTTCCCGGCTTACCAAAGGCAATAGAGAGTTTTCCTTTTCCACGAGGCTTATTGGCCAGTTGTTAAGTCATGTGCCTACCCCTAGAGCCTACTGAACCCTGAAAATTTGGGGAAATTATAGAGTCCTCTGACCAAAAGAGGGGGGATAGGAAAAAACCGTCATTGACCATTACACCCTACTAGAGTTCACATCATGTACCCAGGTGCTCCTTACCAAGCTTCTATGCGCCACTCTTTGACTCTTTTCCTTTGTTTTACTTTTTATTTTAATTACATAACTCAGGACTTCATCTTTATATAAGACCCAAATATTGCAAAAGCATACTCCAACCCATTCCTTCCTTTTCTTGCTACTTAAATTTATATTCACAGAGATCTTTTTTTTCTAATCGATAATGTAATCGTGAGATACATATTGTTTATACTGATTTAATGTAATCGTGAGATACATATTGTTTATACTGATTTGCCTCTTTCATAGAGAGCTGTTCGGGACAGAGTGTAGGGGCTGGCCTCCTTCCTAATGTGGGTCCCCCACACTAGGGATGCTGCTTAGCCGACCTAGCCGGTCCAGGATTTGCAGCATGAAGTAGCACAGTAGTGACAGCCGTTACTGGAGCAGACAGAAGGGCATCTGTAAGGATGCCTGTAAGTGGTTGCTTTCATGGTCATTTTCCAAATCCATCTTTTGGTGGCTCGGTGCTGCTGCCCACTGGGAAGCTGGTTCCTCGTCCATGACTGGGTCGTTCGAGCTACGAGCAGAGCCTGGGGACTGACCCTGCACACAGCGAGGCCCCGCTCACCAGCCTCGCCAGCCTCGCCTGCCACTGACCATCCTCTTTACCCTTGCGCAGCTGCAGAAGGCCGCTGAACCCTGGATCCTGAAGCACTCAGACCTGGAGAAGCAGGACAATAACTGGAAAGAGGTGAGCGGGGTAGCAGGCCATTCGTGTTCTCTTGGCTGCTGGCTGCACTGCCAAGTCCCTCACTTGGGGATGTGATGGAGAGGAGGCTAACTCTGTCCCACAGGTTGCCCCCTTGCATTCTGGGCTCCTCAGTCCTGGGATCTCTACCCCATCGTTGCAGCCGATGGTTGGGGACTTATGAGGAGCCATCTGTCAGCTCCGCCCTCCCACACCCGGGAGAGAGGCGGCTGTCTCGGTGCTCTTGGCCAGGTGCTTGCTATCTTCTTGGTTTCAGCTGTGCCTTTCTGCAAAGCGAGGCCGCTGAATAGCTGTGTGGTCTTGAGCGAGTCACTCTCTCCCTCTCTGGGCTCCGGTTGCCTCCGCGGTAAAATGAGAATCACATTCTCTGCTTTAGCCCACCCTCTCTTTGGAGACCAGTTAGGTCACTTTGGTAAAATTTGCTCCTAAGCCTCAGAGGCCTTGTCCACATAGCAGCGTTCTCAGTGACCAAACAGTGGCCGTAACAGCTCTTTGCTCAGGACAGCCCGAGGAAGTGGTGTGTTAGGAGATGTGGTTGCAAGCCACAAACACTAACTGTGAGGAACTTAGGCAGGAGCGGATTTAATTGGGGCTCAAGAGGGCTGGTGATGCAGGTTCAGAAAAACGGGTGCAAGTCCCAGGGGACCTGCTCTGGAACCAGGGGGAGACCAGCCCTGAGCAGGAACCTTGAGGTCACTGCTGTCACCGCCATCTGAACCGTGGCCGCCGTCTGCTTTGCTGCTGCCGCCACATTCAGAATAACTTCTAAAAAGACTCTTTCCTTGGGGTTCTCTCTCGGAGCTCTGATTGGCCAAGCCTGGATCACATACCCACGGAAGGAGTGTTAGACCCACTATAGCCAGAAACTGACCAACAGGCATTCCAGATCAGTGCTGACCTCACTCCTGCTCTGTAAGAGGAGACTCAGGCGTGGGATCCCGGGTCAGCTCTTGCGCTGACCTCCTGTCCCCTTCCCTCGGTACGCTGGTGGCCAGAACTCACCCTTCCTGCCTCTCTTTCTTGACAGACACGGAATGAGAAGATTCTCGACAAGGAGGCGGTTTCTGAAGCTGACCTTGGGGGCACCGCCTTAAAAAGGTGCTAGCATCCCCTCCCCCTGCCCTGCCCGGCAGCCCCTCCCCTGCCTCGCCCTTCAGGCACCTCTCCCTGCTCCACCCCTTTGCCTGTCCTCTTTCCCTCGCCCCATGTGCCCACCATGGCACCTCAGCAGAGCTGGGAGAACCCTGGGATATGGTTTCTATGGAGCCAAAGCCCCTCAGGAGCCGGGAAGCTTGGGACAGTGAGAACTGCAGCCTGTGATTTTTCTTGTTTGTTTGATTGTGGACATGCATGAAAACCCGGGGCTCCGTATATCCTTGCTTTGAAAGAAACTGTTCAGCTCCTCTTGGGGTTCCTTCTCCCTGCATCTGGAGTTAGGGAAATGCAGGCTGGGTTTCCGTTCCTGGGACTACTGAGCAGCTTACTCTGGGCCCGGCCCTGCGCTATGGCCAGGGAGACCCCGGGGCTGTCAGGGCCATGTCTCCACTGTTAGGAAACCCATGAATAGAATGAGGGCGACAGAAGCCCATCAGAACCATGAGAGCAACCTCAGGCCAGGAGGGCCAGGGTAGGAGGGTGGGCTCTGGAGTCAGAGGGCGGGGTTTGAACTCCCAGTCTGCCATTTCCAGGAGTGTGACCTTGGCTGATACTTGATATCTCTCTCTAGTGGGGATAATAGGAGCTGTCTACTAGAGTTACTAGAGGGCCGAATGATCTGGCTCTGAGATGTACTTACGTCCGCCTGGCACTTTTGGTCATCAGGCAACATGTGCCAGGTCTGTGCCAGAGATTTAGTGACACCTTATTTGGGTTCCCCCAAAAGCAAACACAGGATTCGAGAACTTGTCTCAAAGATCTTGAGACAAGGATCTGAGTGCAAATGGTTTATTTGGGAAGGGATTTGGGAAACACTGGAAGTGACCCAAGGAAGGGAAGGCAGCCAGTAAAGGGGGATGTCGTCATTCTGTGGACAGCCGAAGCTCAGTTTCGCTGAGGAACTCTGGGAGCCAGAGTGGAACGTGCCACGCAGAGTTCTCCCACTCAAGGATCAAGGAGGCTGGGTATTGAGCCACCAGATCCGCCCATTGTTTGTTGAGGTCTGTGTCTAGGGGCCAAACTCTGTGATATTTGTCGCTTCCTCTGCGTGGAGGCCAAGTGTGCTCTTGCAGTCACAAGAAAGCTTAGGCGGAGAATAGCAGGTGTGCAGAGTGTGCTGTGTTGGGTACGTAGGTTCAGAGGTGCCGAGGCGGCGTGGGGGAGGGCACCAACAGCATCTTCCACGAGAGGCGAGCAGGACGGGCGTGGTCCCAGCTCTTGTGCAGTGTGTGGGCCAGGGAGGAAGACCAGAGCGCCTGCCCCCTCTCTGTTTTCTCCCACTAACACTGCTCTTCCCTCCTCCGCTCCTCCCAGGACCAAATCTGTTTCCTCCATGTCTGAGTTTGAAAGTTTGCTTGACTGTTCCCCCTACCTTGCCGGGGACGCGGCCCGCGGTAAGAAGCTGCCCAACAACCCTGCCTTTGCCTTTGTGGGCACCCAGCCGGTGGACCCGGAGAAGGATGCCCAGGAGCAGCCAGGGCTCTCGCCGCGGGACTGCAACCGCCTGGGCACCCTGGGCTGCCAGGAGCCGGCGGGGAGGCAGATGCAGCGCAGCTACACGGCCCCCGACAAGACGGGCATCCGTGTGTACTACAGCCCCCCGGTGGCCCGGCGCCTGGGCGTCCCCGTGGTCCACGACAGGGAGGGCAAGATCATCATCGAGCCCGGCTTCCTCTTCACCACGGCCAAGCCCAAAGAGTCGGCTGAGGCCAACGGGCTGGCCGAGAGCTCCTACAGCCGGTGGCTCTGCAACTTCTCACGGCAGCGCTTGGACGCAGGCTCGGGGGGCAGCCCGTCGGCGCCAGGGCCTGGCTTCCCAGCGGCCCTGCACGACTTTGAGATGTCTGGCAACATGAGCGACGACATGAAGGAGATCACCAACTGCGTGCGCCAGGCCATGCGCTCGGGCTCACTGGAGAGGAAAGTGAAGAGCACGTCCAGCCAGACGGTGGGCCTGACCAGCGTGGGCACGCAGACCATCCGCACCGTCAGCGTGGGCCTGCAGACCGACCCCCCCCGCAGCAGTCTCCACAGCAAGAGCTGGTCACCCCGCAGCTCCTCGCTCGTGTCCGTGCGCAGCAAGCAGATCTCCTCCTCCCTGGACAAGGTGCACTCGCGCATTGAGCGGCCGTGCTGCTCCCCCAAGTATGGCTCGCCGAAGCTCCAGAGGCGGTCAGTGTCCAAGCTGGACAGCGCCAAGGACCGCAGCCTCTGGAACCTGCACCAGGGCAAGCAGAACGGCTCGGCCTGGGCCCGCTCCACCACCACACGGGATAGCCCCGTGTTGAGGAACATCAACGATGGGCTGTCCAGCCTCTTCAGTGTGGTGGAGCACTCGGGGAGCACAGAGTCTGTCTGGAAACTGGGCATGTCCGAGGCCCGGGCCAAGCCCGAGCCTCCAAAGTATGGCATCGTGCAGGAGTTCTTCCGTAATGTGTGTGGCCGGGCGCCAAGCCCCACCTCTGCGGCAGGGGAGGAGAGCACCAAGAAGCCGGAGCCCCTCTCCCCTGCCAGCTACCATCAGCCAGAGGGCATGGCCAGGATCCTGAACAAGAAGGTAGCCAAGTCAGGCGGCAGCGAGGAGGCCAGACTCTCGGTGCTCCCCCAGGTGGGGAAGGATGGTATCCCCCGGGAGGGAGATGGAGCCACAGCCCTTCCCAACGAGGTAGGTGGGTGGGGTCTACTCTTCTTCTTGGGGTAGGGGAGGTTGACTTATAAGGTCCAAACTCTCTTGGCTTTCAAACTCAGGAATATGGTTGTGTGTTTCAAAAAGTCCTTTTGCTGGTCTGGAATAGGGGTTTGGGGGGGCGACTGGCTGGCTCAGTCGGTAGAGCATGTGACTCTTGGTCTCGAGGTCATGAGTGCAAGCCCCATGTTGGGCATAGAGCCCACTTAAAAGTAGATAGATAGATAGATAGATAGATAGATAGATAGATAGATAGATACAATGGGGGTTAGAAGACCCCAGACCTGGAACAACAGCCTGATGGACACAGGGTCTGAATACCAAGAGGCGAGTGAGTGAGGCTTAACCAGCTGCTTTGCCACCACACACCAGAGATTGCTAGCATCCCCTCCAGGGAAGAGGTGTCCTCACTGCTCTCCTGCATTGGTGTGCTGGAGTCGATGAGAGCTAATCGTGTGCATCTCTATGTTCAGTAAAACACCTTGGCACCTTGAGAGTGGCCACAGTGGGAGGATTTACACCATGAAAATTGACAAATGCTCCAAATCAGGGCTTCTCCCCTCATTCCTGGAAAACTAGTTATTAAACATTTTCCAGCACACCCCTGCCCCCCTCCCAAAACTCTGCGCCTAAGCGCTTCCATTTTCTCCGAGAATCTTTTGCTGTACACCCCACTCCTGATATCAATCAGTTTCAGATTTGGTTAAGGATTATTTGCATGTTAGTGAAAGAATGCATGTAAGTTAGTTTTCCAGAAAGGGAAATGGTGGAGTATCTTATGGATCCCAAATGCAAGGACCTGAAGGTCTCAGACTTCTCTGTCTCCCTATCGTTTCCCTTGAGCTTTGTTTTCTCTGATGTCTGCTTTCTTCCTCTCTCTCTGCTGCACTTGCGTGAATGGTCCCAGCTCTGCTTTTATAATATCTTCTAATTCAAGTACCTAAGAGAGACTGACTCAGATCCCTCTGTCCCAATTCCACATTCCTAGAAGAAAGAAGAAACTGTGATTGGTCTACCTTGAGTCCAGTGTACCCCCCATGGTCTGATCAGCTGTGGTCAGGGGTGGTATCATGTGGCCTGTGGTGCACTCAGTAAAGGTCATAGGTGGGGGTGCAGAGAGGTGGCGTGGGCTAGGACTGACCCATTTGTATGTATTGTATGTTTAGTTGGTTTCTAGATTTTCTCTATCAGACATAATGATGTGGTGGACATCTTGGTGCAAAAATATTTGTCCACATTTTGGATTATTTCCTTAGGTTTAAGTTGCAGAAATGGGATTATAGGCTAACAGAATATAAAAATTTTAAAGGTATTTGATAAATATTGCCAAATTGTTTTTTCTTAAAGCTTAAAAGAAATTTTTTTATTAGCTTCAGAGGTAGAATTTAGTGATTCATCAGTTGTTACAACACCCAGTGCTCATTACATCAAGTGCCCTCCTTAATGCCCATCACCTGATTACCCCATCTCCCACCCACCTCCCCTCCAGCAACCCTCAGTTTGTTTCCTGGAGTTCAGCGTCCCTTATGGTTTGCCTCCCTCTTGATTTTCATCTCTACACACATATGTACACAGACACACACACACACAGCCCGTTGGTTCTGTTTCTCTAGATAACCCTAATACAGTGGGTGTATTTAGTCTATGAGAATTCAGCAAGATGTATTTTTATGATACGTTCAGTATGTACATTAAACTGGAAGTTTTTTTAAGTATAGACAGCTGGTTGAGAGTATAGAGAAATAAAACATTAACCACAGGGGCGCCTGGGTGGTTTAGTCAGTTAAGCATCTGCCTTCGGTTCAGGTTGTGATCCTGGGGTCCTGGGATCGAGCCCCATGTTAGACATCCTGATAAGTGGGGAGCCTGCTCCTCCCTCTCCCTTTGCCCTCCCTCCGCCCCCCCGCTCATGCTCTCTTTCATATGCACTGTCTCTCTCAAATAAATAAATATCTTAAAAACAAAACAAAAACAACACTAACCACATACTACTAGAGGCTGTAGAAATTGGGCAAACTCTTTTGAAAGACAGTTTGATGGGGCACCTGCCTGGCTCAGTCAGTGGAGCATGGGACTCTTGATCTCAGGGTTGTGAGTTTGAGTCCTGTGGCTATACTAAAAAAAAATTTTTTTAACCAATAGGCTATATGTATGTGTGTGTGTGTGTCTGTATACATGTGTTTTTATAGAGAGAAACAGATTTATTATAAGGGATTGGCTTCCACAATTACAGAGGCTGACATGTCCTAAGATCTACAGGGTAAGGTAGCAAGCTGGAGACCCAGGAGAGCTGCTCCAGTCTGCTCCAGTCTGAGCTCAAAAACCTGAGAACCAGGAGAGCCAGTGATGTCATTCCAGGACAGCATATGTAGCTAATGTAGTTCCAGTCCTAAGGCCATCAGGCAGGAAGAAGTCTTTCTTATTCAGGGAGAGTCAGCCTTTTGGTCTATTCAGGCCTTCAACTGATTAGATGAGGCCCACCCACATTGGAGAGGGCAATCTGCTTTACTGATTTAAATGTTAATCTCATACAAAAGCAACCTCACAGAAACTCTCAGAATAATGTGTGACCAGATATCTGGGTACCCTGTGGTTCAGTCAAGTTGACATCATACCCATAGAACCATGTACATAAAGAGACAAATATACAAGCTGGCTGTATTTTGAATGTTGATTTTATTTTATTTATTTTATTTATTTATTTTTAAAGATTTTATTTATTTATTTGATAGGGAGAGACATAGTGAGAGAGGGAACACAAGCAGGGGGAGTGGGAGAGGGAGAAGCAGGCTTCCCGCTGAGCAGGGAGCCCGATGTGGGCCTCAATCCCAGGACCCTAGGATCACGACCTGAGCTGAAGGCAGATGCTTAACGGCTGAGCCACGCAGGTGCCCCTGAATGTTGATTTTAAAGTTGATCCAAATTTTTTTCAGTATGTAAAATGTGCATGTTACCCATTGACCCAGTAGTTCTTCTAGGAATGTAGCCTATGGAAATATTCACAGAGGTGGGAGAACATTGTATCAATAAATGTATGGCATTATTAATAAAAATTACTAACATTTACTGAATACTTAATAGGCACTATGCCAAGTGCTTTGCATATCATTTTTTATTTGAACCTCACAATTTTGAGAAAGGTATCATGTCCTTCATCTTAGAAGGAAATCAAGGTTCAGAGAGGTTAAGTAACTTACCCAAGGTCACACAGCTGGTAAGTGGCAGGGCTGGGATTTCAACCAAGCAATCTAGTTCTATAGCAGCACTTTTAACCATTATTGCTGGTGTGTTGATAATAGTAAAAAATGAGAAACTACCTAAAATGCACATAAAACATGAATTGGATAAATAAATTAAGGTATTTCCATTCAGTAGAGTAGTATATAGCCACTAAAAAGAAGGAAATCTAGGTATACATAGTGACAGAAAAGTGTGTGTTTTGCAGTTATGAAATAGGCAGTAGGAGATGATGTCATTTTGATAAATGTATGCTTGTGTAATGTTGAGAATTTATCTTTGATGGACAATGTCCACTTTCTTCTCTGTATATTCCAGAATTCATTACATTCTGGAATGTTATTTATGAATATTTATTATTGTTCTAAGAGGAGAAAGACAATTTTAAAAAATTGGTCCAGAGAGGGGCCATAGCCCCTGGGACCTGGTCCCCAGGCACGGCTGAGTCCCAATTCCTTGCTCGGCCAACCACACAGCCCCTGGGTGGTCAGTGCCTCTTGGCTCCTCCTGACTTCCGCCTCCCTTCTCCCAGGATGCTGTCTGTGACTGTAGCACCCAGTCTCTCACCTCCTGCTTCGCCCGGCCGTCCCGCTCTGCCCTCCGCCACTCTCCTTCCAAATGCCGGCTGCACCCTTCAGAGTCCGGCTGGGGTGGGGAGGAGAGGGCAGCTCCCCCCAGCGAGTGACAGAGCAGCCGGGCTCCCCACCTCAACCAGCCCAGTCCCTGCATTGCCGAAGGGAACCCGTGAGGAGGAGCCGAGGCAAGGGGCCCATGCCCCCAGCATTGTCTTGCCCTGGATGGACAGCAGCTACACCACTGCCAGAGAACAGCTTTCCCATCCAGGTAAAGCGGGGTCTCCTGCTGACTGCTGGGTGGTGATTCTGGACTTCCCAGGGGAAGGCAGTCAGTGGGAGAAAGACCACACCTAGGCGTTGGAGGTGGCTCCAGAGGGATCCCTTGGGAGCCAGTCCATTCGGAGAGCCTCGCCTGATTCTGCCCACAGTCACTTCTCAGAAGAGCCAAGGAAAGGATACACTTCTGGCGGTGCTCCTCAGGGAAAAGCGCTCACAGATGTTCCCTGCCAACCATGTCCTCCTTCATGGGGAGGAAACACCGATGACAAGAACGTGGGGTTCCTGGTGGAGCTGAGCTGGGCATCATCCCCATCCCTTCCTTCCCTCCACCACGTCCTCCTCCCAGCCCCACTGCTCTGGATCACTGTGGCCCTAGGGGGTATGATAGGGCAGTAGCCAGGGCCAGGTTATCGGCCTGGAATCCTGGGGCGCTGGATCTCCCTGCCCATAGCCTGGATGCAGCAAGGACTGGAGAATGAGGTGGAAACGTGTGGGGCTCAGGGTTGGGTAGCCACTGGAACTGCCTCCCTCGTCAAGGTGACTTGGGGGGGCACCAACCTTCCCAGGACAGAAATAGGTAGAGTCAGTTTCAAGACCTGGTGCACAGATAAATGCCTAAATGCCCACTGCCTTGATCGCTGGGGTCTCTTTTCCCAACACCCTGGAGGGGCGCCACATCTCCACTGTGTTTACATCCTGTGGCTGGTGGAGGGCAAAGCTATTCCCAATGAGAGACTCCCAGTTGGCCACGCCAGGCCAAGGAGCACTCCCAGACGCCAGTGTCCCCAGGACACGGCAGTGGACGGGGGCCTGGAAACACATTTCTTGCCTCAGTTGTTTATTTGAATTTTTCTTACTATAAATATTTAAGGTGGTTTTACTTTATTTTAATAATTTAATTTACCCCAAAGTCCCTAAGGTAATTTATTGGAGGTCGAGACATGTATTTTTGCCACTGGGACAAAGTGAGGCTTCTAACACAATGGGCAGGCATGGGGTTCCCCCATGCAGACGAGGCAGCTCGGCCGCTGAGCTCGGGTCTCCTGGTCAAGTTTAGACTGCTTCCCCAGCTGACAAGCACGGCAGCTTGCTCCCCAATTCTGCTGACCATCTGGCCTCAGAGCACTGCTTTTCACTCACTGGTACTTGGCCAGCCCCCAGCAGTCAGTCTGCAAACCCTGGCTGACAGGGTGGGGGGCTGGGCCGACATCCCCACTTCCCAAACATTCTCCATCTGCCCTCTCATTTTGCTCCTCCCTCTGAAACCTTTTTTTTTTAATGAGTCAAACACAGATTACTAAGGTTCTATCAAGAGCGTGGAGATCTCTCCAAGTTCCCCAAGTGAGAACTCACGGGAAAACAGGACTGAACTTCGAGAATGTTGTTTATTGCAGCTTTGCACATGGACCTGAGAGTGTCTGCCAGCCTGCCTCAGCTCTCACCACCTGCCAGCCTTCTCACCAGCCTCTTTCCTTAGCCTTATGGCCTCTCCTGGCCCCTCTTCCAGCCCCAGCCCCGCTGCCCGCGCTTCCCCACATCCCACGTGAGCTGCCTGAGCCATCGGATGTACTGCAGTGTGGCGGGAAAGGCCTCAGATGGCCTCTCCCTTGGTGCCAGTGAACCCGTATTGGTTGCACACACGCCCGCCACACGCAGATGCGTGAACCCCCTGCCATTGGCTGGGGGCTCAGAGTGGAAATACCAGAATGAAGCAGCTTGTCTGCGGAATGCAGGAAGACCAAAAGCCAGCAGCTTTGTGAGTTTGCCCCCAGGACTCAGGAGACACGTCTGCAATCCCACCTGCTCCCAGTCCTGCCCTTTCAGGGTCACCTGGACAAGTTACCCAAAGTCCTTCATCTCCATTCCCTACGGGCACAATGCGAGGGTCATGGCAGTCTGACCAGGTCCTTGCTCATGCCATAGTGACTTGTGTGGGCAGAGCAGGCCGGCCACGGGAGCCATGGGCCAGTCCCCCCCCCTGGGATGCTACTGCTCCCACTCAAAAGGTCAGGGGCCCCTCCAAGGTTATCTCCAGGTGAGGGGACTCACACCAGGCCACATGCCACCAGAGGCCTTCTGCCACCTCCCTAAGCTATGGAGGGCTATGGAAGCTCCCCAAGCTTCATTCCCAGCCTTGGGGAGAAATCCTCATGAGACCCGAAACCCGAGGCCTGCGGACCACTCAGCTTTACCATCGTCCTCGTCCAACACTGTCCTTGCAGTCTTCTTGTCTCGGCGCCTGGCCACCCGGTCCCCAGCTGCTGTCAGAGGCTCCAGATCTTGGTTTTCAGTAAAGTCCTTGAGGGTCTACTTCCTGCATTCCACTGTGCAAGGCCACTCACCACTGTTCCTGCAGAAGCCTCTGGACGTGGGGCTCAATGGGGTTGAAAATGTTATGTGTAAATATTGGTTTGGTTTGATTTTTAGCATTTTAATTAGTAACTGGTTGTGTTTTGTTTTTTGGGGTGGGGGGGTTGGTTTGTAAAAACTCTCTACTCTTTTGGAATGTAATTTCTAAGTTTGTTTCTTCAAATGCCTTTTAAGTCTTGGTAACATTCCCAAAGCAGAAAACTGCCTGACCCACAGGGGATTCCCCTGGAGCACTGGGGTCCCAGGAAGGAACACTGCCCTTCTTCCCTTTCTCCCCTTCCTGCTTCTCCTCCATCACTGGACTCCCAGCACCTTCCTCCTCTTCCTTCTCCCCGACCTCCTCTATCCTTCTTCCTTTTCTACCATCTTCACTGTCTCCCACCAAAGTTCCAAGGAACCCTGGGGTCCTAATCCCCTACAGATCACTGGACTTGGATCTATCGTGTTGGCACCAGTTGGTGGGGGGGAAGTGGGGGGCCAGGTGCCCTGGTTGACCCTGAACTGGACAACCTCAACGTTTCTTATGTCCGACCTCTTGCCAGAGCCAAACTTGACCCTCCTGGGGGCAATGATGTCTGTATATGAAATGAAAATCAGACCACTTTGGCACATCAGTCGCTCCTAGATCTTGTGTGCACAAGGCATCTGTATCCAATTCCTGTCCCCCTCTTTCCCTCCCAGGTCGTTCCCCACCAAAGGCTGACCAAATTAAAAATACCTCCAAGAGGTCTTGCTTTCTATGAACTCAAAATGGACCCCACCTCTTGGTCTTCCCAGGGACACTCCTCTCCCAGCTGCTTCCCCAGCTGACAAAGTCAAGGACCCAAAGACTTCACCCTCCCACATGCTGTCACGTGGTCCCATCATACCCACCCCTATGCACCTTTCATGGTTTCATCACCCAGCCTGTTCTCCTCTTGCCCACCCAGCTTCCAGGCTCTTCCTCCCTCTTCCTTCCCATCCAGCATGTCCCCCAACTTCCAACCTTACCAGCCCCCCCAAGCTCCCACTACCTCTTCACTCATACTAATGGTCATCCCCTGCACACCCCACCTAGAGTACTCTGCTATCTAGAAATTGCTCCCCTATCCCACATCCGCTTCAGACCTCTCAGGGACCGCTCTGGGAGGAAGCCTTGGCAGGACAAGGGTTAGTGCAGATCAGGAAACTGAGGTGCAGGGCTCATCCCAGAGTCACCTAACTGGGAAGTCATCAAACCTAGACTAGGACCTGGGTCCATTGGATGCCCCAGCCCAACTCTGTCCTGCTTGCTGTGTAAACCCATTGTCCCACTGGGGGCTTTTTTTTTGTGGGTACAGGACACCCAGAATATGCCACTACCTAACCCAGACTTGAAACCATGCAACCATCACCACTAACCATTTCTAGAACTTTTTAATCACCCAGGCTGAAACTCTGTACCGACTGAACAATAAATCACCCCCTCCCCAAGTCCCTGGTAACCTCTACTCTACTTTCTGTCTCTATGAATTTGCCTCACCTAGGTAGCTCATATAAATGGAATTACCCAATATCTGGACTTTTGTGTCAAACCTCCTCACCTTTTTAGATGAAAAATTGGGCCCAGAGAAGAGAGTGGCTCACCCAAGTAAACCCACAGTAAACTAAAGGCACAGTCAAGATCAGAATGCTGGTTTCCTGACTCCTAGCAGATTCTGCATCCCCAGTGGTGAATGAGACCCCACTCTGCCATTCTGTGCTCTTGGTCGGGCCCCTTCCTCTCTCTGGGCTCAGTCTATTGGCTCCCCTCCTCCCACCCATCCTCTCTGTTACCATCTTCCTCCAAAGCTTCCCCTCCTCCTGCCTCCTTTTCTCGGCCGGTTCCCACCAACATACCAAGTCGCCCTGACCCGTACGTAGTCAGGTTTTTCTCTTCTGGGTCCCAAGCTTACTTTAGCACCCATCTCTCAGCCCTCCCAGAACAGCCTCTCCAGCTCTGCTCCCTGCCATGGACTTCCCTGCTACCTCAGCAACCCCTCCCTGCCCCCTCGGGCTCCCACTCCCGTCCTGTCCTGGAAGTACCTGCGTCTTTGGTTGCCCGACTCCGACGTTTGCTGTCATATCTGGTGGTGTTTCCTGGGTTCTGTTTTATTTATTTTGCATTTTCTCACACTAAAGGAGGCACCTTTCCAAC
Source organism: Neomonachus schauinslandi (assembly GCF_002201575.2). Taxonomy (NCBI): domain Eukaryota; kingdom Metazoa; phylum Chordata; class Mammalia; order Carnivora; family Phocidae; genus Neomonachus; species Neomonachus schauinslandi. The sequence goes on along the minus strand of NC_058412.1, from coordinate 116,033,912 downwards.
ACCTCAGAGAGCATCAGCCTTGCCAGCCCTTCTCACTCGGCTTGGCCCCAGTGACCTCCTAGCCCAGCAGGACATCTCCTGGTCCACTGTTGAACCACATTATCTTCTCTGTCCCCAACCTCCAGACCCCATCAGTGTCAACTATTGTTGGGGGGGGGGGGCTTGAATCCCTCCTTCTGGGCTCCTGTACCCCACCCAGTCCTGCCTAGCCTTGTTTGTAAAGAAGATGCAGCCTGGCTTGTGTTCTTCTTTCCCTAGGTCATTCATCCATTGGTCTGTCCATTTGACACCCCACTATCCTCTCTGCTCTCCCCTGGGCCTCACTGCCTCCAGAACAGCTTGTCCTGGCTTTACCCCTTATCCCTCTCAACAGTGTTTGAAGTTTGCGAAGTCCACAGACCCAAAAACCAAAGGGGACATGGTGCTGGGCCTGCATTCCCCAAACCAGGGCTCCTCCCCACTACCTGCTACTCTTCCCTCACCCTCCTTGGACCCTCGTTTATCCAGTCAGCCCCGTTTCCCTCCCTTCCTGCCCTTTACCAGCCCACGGGACCTCAGGCCCTAAAGGAAGGAGCTCTGGTTTCCTCGAAGCATCCTTGAAGGGTCGAGGTAGTCAGGGCCTGGATGCGTTGTCACACTCCATTCGGATACCAACTCAAACTGCTCCTGGGAAGAAGAACCTCAGCTGGGAATCTGGAGACCCTGCCCAAGTCTGGGAAGATCTCTGTTTGGCTGGTTCTGTGAGCCTCCCCATTCTGTGATTTTATGATGAGCACCAGGATTACCCCTAGGGCCCCAGAACACCCCTTGTGTTTTGGGATCCTACATCACCATCCTCTCTCCACTGGACCCTGGTATCCTGGCTCCTCTCTCTACTCTGCCTCTGATCTCTGTGCCTTAGTTTACTTCTCCGCACAGGGGGCTCACCACAAGACTGTTTCCAGCAGCTTCCCGGGTATTTTGGTGCCTCTAAGGTTGGGCCTTGCCAGCTGTGGCCCAGCTCCCTGTCACTGCCTCAGGACACCGAGTTGCTGAGGATGAGGTGCCTGGAGGTTCTCAAAGCATCTGGAGCATCACCTGGGAACTTGACAGAAATGCAGAGTGCTGGCCCTACCCAAGACCTGCAGAATTAGAAACTCTGGTGTGGGGCCCAACAAGCTGGGGTTTAACAAGCCCTCCAGGTGATTCTCATATAACAGGACTTGGCCAGCTGCTGACCCACGTAGCAATCCGTGCAGCTGGTGAGGGACTGAGGCTGGCCCAGACCAGAAACAACTGGAAAATCCCAGCCTCATCTGGATGCCTGAGAGATTGGGAACGCTCCCTGCCAAAAAAAACCAACTATGTCCTTTTCCTGGAAGCTGGAGGGCAGGGAAAAGGCTACAGTTTTCCTTTCCCTGCCTCTGGCTTGGTTCCAGTTCTGCTCTCAAAAGGCCGTGTAGGATCGTGCTAGCCCGGCAGCAGGTGGGAGTCCTGGGGGAGAGGGGGCGGGCAGGAGATAAAGACCCTGACGATGTATCCCTTGGAAACCTCACCACAGGCTCATGACCTCTCTTCAAGTAGTAAGAAAACTAACTCCTCAAGGAAAGACTCCTAAGTCCCTAGCTCCTCCTCCTCTTCCTCCCCCCACCTCCAGGGAGACCCAGTAGACAGTGTCAAAAACCAGCTCCAACCCCCAGCAGCTGAGGAAGAGAGCCAGAAACTGTCCTCTCATCTTGGCCCCCCTCCCCAACCCCTGCCAATACTGTGAAGCGCCCCCCTTCCTGCCCAGCCTGGTTTCTTGGTAAGGGTCCTGCAGTCCTGGGCCCTAGGGGACTCCCAAGGAAAGGCCCTCGGGAGGGAAGGGACCAAGGCCATCCTTGGGCCAAACTGTCTGCCTCTCCTGTCCACTGTTCTCGCTTCCCCACTTCCGTCTTCAAAAGGCTCCTTCCCAATATGGATTGGGTGCTAGGACAACTGGCCCACTCCTCCAGCTCTCCCTGCCCGTGTCTTATTTCAGACATGAGAATAACTGTACAGTGTAAACTTACAAAAGGTTTTTAATGGTTGTAGATTGGAAATAAAGTATGTCATATGAACAGTTTCCATGGATTTGGCCTCCTCTCTGATTTCTCTTGCAGGGTGGGTGGGGTCCCCATCAGATTTGAAACCTGACTTTACCCACCCCACCCTCCACACACACACAGCCCAGTTGCTTGGGAAGGAGGGAGCCCTGGGAATGCCACAGTCAGCTGGCTAGTTTGGGGTCACTTGGGAGAGGCCACTGGTGGTTCCGGATACCGAGTCCTTACACCTCAGAGTCAGTGTGATATGACCACTGAGAAACCTGCAGTGTTCAAAAATGTTATTTTCTACAAAAAAAAACTTTTACAAATGTATCATGGGGGAAAAGGACACTTTAGACATGGGTCAGTTATTTATCACAGTATAATTAATTGGCCCAAAACATTTATTAGATCACAGGTGCTGTGAATCAGGAATTTGGGAGCTAGGTAGTTTTGTTTTTTTTTTTTAAAGATTTTATTTATTTGAGAGAGAGAGAAGGAGAGCACGAGAGGGAAGAGGGCAGAGGGAGAAGAAGGGGAGCTAGGTAGTTCTGACTGAGCTAGGTGTCTCAAGGAGGTTGCAGTCAAACATCAGTCAGGCTGCAGTCATGTGAAGGCTTGGCTTGGGCTAGAAGATCCATTTGCAAGGTGGCTCACTCATATGCCTGGCAAGTCAGTGTTGGCAGGAGGAGCCTCAGTTCCTCTCCACATAGACCATAGTGCTGCTTGAGTATCCTCACAACAAGGCAGCTGGCTTGCCCTAGAGCAAGTCATCTATAAGAAAGCAGGGTAGAAGTCACAACGTCTTTTATGACTAAACTTTGAAAATCACACAGTCACTTCTGCAGTATCTTACTGGTTATACAGATCAGCTCTACTCAGTGTGGAAGAGGAACACACAGGGCATGAACACCAGGAAGCAGAGATTATTGGGGACCATTTTGGAAGCTATCATATGAAAAATCTACATCTCTCTCTCCCTCCCTCTCTTTTTTTATTTGGGGGTGAGGTGTGTGTGTGTGGGGGGGGCTAACAAGAACTAAGTTTGTGCTAGGCATTGAGAATGCAATAGATAGGTCTGGAAGACAAGAAAGCAAATGTCAATGGCAGGGGGGAACCCAGGGTGTTCAGGGAGCCAGGAGGAACTGGAAGACTTCACAGGACATCTGAACTGGCACCTGAGGTTGAGATGTTGAATAAATGAAGGGGATAGTGGTATATTACAGGCAGGAGACTGACAGGAGGTGGCTCCAGGGTGAGGGAGTGCACGTACCAAAGCCTAGTAGAAAGAGAGCAGAGCAGAAATGGGGAGCCCACAGGATGTCACTGGAGTGAGGAGTGATGAAAAAGCCTGGGTCAGATCATGCAGTGCCTTATGAGGGAAGGAATGTCCACGTCCTGTAGACCATAGGAAGCCATGGGAGAACTGAAAGCAGAGGAAGGACAGAGGATGTATTGGGTCTGGAATCCATGAAGCAATATTCTCACTGTGCCTCAGGATGACCAGCCCTGGCTGGGAATATTGTGTTCTGTTCTTGGGACATTGACAAACAAGGAGTTGAAAGAGGGGGGCAGGCATAGAAGGAACTGGGTACCACTGAGCCCCAGAAAGTGATATTCTGGGAACCAAGCAAATCTCTGCTTTCAGGTGGCTATTAGAGCCAGCCGGCTGCAACTACAGAGTGGAAAATTTCAGGAAGGCAGATTTCTACCTCCCATCTGAAAACCTTTCCAAGGACCGCAGCTGCTATGGAAGGATGACCAGTCACATTCCAGCAGCTGCTCTCTGACGCGTCTTTCAGACTTTCTGGACTGCTAATAATTCAACATTTGGTTTCAGATCTGAAAGAAAGGACCACATAAGCAAGGGGACATTTCCATGGCATCATGCTAGGTGCTGAAGAAGCAGCCTGCTGTGGAGTAGACACGGCTGGGCTTCTGGGAACACAGTTTTCAGTCTGGAGCCTCAGAGAAGAGTCTGAGATGAATTCTCAGCTGAGGCTTAAAATTGGGAGAATTTTGCAGGAAAAAGCTGGAATGGGCTTCCCTGGCCAAGGGAACGGCGTGAGCAAAGGAGCAGAGGGAAGAAGCAACAGGGGTGGGGAGAGGAGCTGCAAGCAGTTTGGGGAGGGGGTGGCCTGCAATAAGGCTGCACAGGAGAGTTCTTAAACTTTGCCAATATTGAAGGGGTCACAGAAGGAGAGAAAGTGCTAGAGCAGGAGTGGGACAGAATAAAACAAAGGGAGTACAGAGCTCCATTCTGCCCGGGGAAAGACACGGCCCATGTTTTTGCAGCTAATATAAACGTGGGGTGGGGACCATGGCCTAACGACGCGGCAGGGCATCATATGCCCCGTGATCCACTATATTCCTTTGGCAAGTACCTCTCTGGGACTCTGCCTCCCCATCTTCAATGGGCTCTGAATGCGTCCAGCGCAAAGGACAAGATGAGGTGGAATCCGTAGGAGGGGACTCCGCGGGCGTCGCATAGCTGGGGAAATAGTTTACGTGGCCGGGCCGGGACCAGCAAGGGCTTGGACGAGGGGGGCTGGGGCAGGCGGAAGGCAAGAGGTTGAACACAAGTTTACGCATGCGCCTCGAAGGAGGCCGGCGTTCTGCGCATGCGTGAACGGATCCGGCAGGCTGCCAACTGCGCAGGCGGCCTTAGTTGGCGGGTTTTTCAGAAGCGGCGGCAACTTTAGTGTCGCAGATAGCTGACGGCGCCCCAGGCCCGTAAGGAGCGGCCGCAGTGGCGCGGGACGTCGAAGCGCGACTCTTGGCCGCGGAGAGTGATTTGCTGGCTTGTATCTCCGAGACGGAGGCTGTGGGCTGGACTGGCGTCGTCCGGAGGTCAGGAACTCGCAGATCTCTCCGTGGACGCCGTTCGGCTCATCTCCGCACCAGCCTCCTTGGCGTCGGACCTCTCCGCCCAGCCCAGACCGGTCGCTGCCCCCCAGACAGAGGGGACTGGGGGAACTGGAGCGCTGCGGCCTCGTCCTGGTGAGAGGAATCCCAAGGGCGGGCCGCGTCTCTCGCTCGGGGCCTGTGCAGAACGGTGTTTGAGGGCTGGGGGTGGGTCACAGGCCTGGGTTCGAATTCCACCTCTGCATCCGCACCCCCGGGCTGTCCCCAGTGGGCGGGGCTTTTGGCCCTCTGAACCCTATCTGCGGGGAGGAGTTAATGCTAGTATTTACAGAGCTGTGGAAAGGATTCAGTGGGATGAGATAATGATGCAAATAAAACGCCTGCGTACATACATACACAGATCGTGGCATATAAGCACTTAACAAGCAGCTTAACAAATGGTATTTGTTGCTGTTATTATCCAGGCTTGAATCTGTGATACAGCCCTACTGTGGGGATCTAGATCCTTGACCTACCGGGTACACCCTTGTTCTGTTACCTTTCCCACGCTGTCCCTCCCTATATATTCATTTTTCTTTATTTAGAGTCCCTCCCCCTCATACAGATTTTTGCTGGGAGGGAGGGGTAAGCGTGGAATTTGCAGAGACGCCTCAGTCATGTCCTTCCTTGCCTTCTTCCAGTCAGTTGTCTGTGACAGCCACTAGGGATACAAATACGGTCTGGCTGGGGAGACAGACCCGTAAACAGACTGTACAGTGCTAGGAAGACTAAGGGGTGGAGCAACCAACTTTGCCTAGAGAAGTGGTTTGAAAGCTTGGCATTTGAGCTAGGTTGGGAAGGCTGAGTAAGTCTTACAGGCAGTGTGTATGTAGAGATTCAAAAGTGATGCAGGGAATGGGGGTTGCAGGAGAGAGCAGGGATGGGTGAGTTAGGACTAGTTAATGAAAGGTGTTGAATATACTGGAAGAATCTCTGCTGCTGTCTAAAGAATGGATTGGAGAGGAGCAGTACTGGATGTTGGAAAACTAGTGGAGAGGCTGCAAGATTATGCTGGGGAGGGGGAGGCAGATGGTGGAAGTTCTGAGACCCATATACTAAACTAAGAACTGGAAGTGTAGAAAAGCTTTCCAGAGACTTTTGGAGGTAGGATGGACAGGACTTTGGATGTGGAGATTAAACATAAGAAGTAAAGGATGATGTGATTTTTCTAGTTTGGAAGACCATGTAGATCATAATGCCATCTAGGATATGAGGGACTAGTTAAATGGGAAATAAAGGAAGGTACGTGTTAAGTGAGACATGAGTATTTTTAACGATGAGTTCTGTAGAAATTCAGTACAGGAGGTAATGATAGTCTGATAGTCTCTGGAGGAGGTGGATGAGGTGGGACTGGGCTGGGCCTTTCAGGTAGGTAGAATTTCATGGGGCAGAGATGAACAGGTCAGAAAGGCTGGACAACACAAGGTCTCTTCTGGGGTAGTAAAGCCCCAGCGAGACTGAGGCTGAAATGTGAAGAACAGATCACCTTGTTTTCCTATTTTCAGGGTTTTCATCCAGGATGACTTCAGTAATTAGATCAGAGACGATAGAAGGTAAGTATTGTAGTAAAATTAAGGCCCTCTTGCCTTGGGTTCAGATTTCTCAGCTATACACAAATGCTTTCCTGGCTTCTGGTGGATTTGGAATCACATATTTACGTATTTGCGGAGATGCTTCCTCACTGTTTCCATGATCTGGGGCATATATTTTCTTTTTCCACCTTTTTGCTCAGATGCATGGTTGTGGTGGGTTTGATTTTGTATTTTGACTTTTTCATAACAAGTGCTAGAAGAGGAACCAGTGACAACTAAGACTCATGATCATCCACTGGAATCGGATCCCATCCCTGTGGAAGTGTGTAGCAAATCACCTGCCTCCCTGGAGATGACTCAAGGCGTTTCAGAGGAAAGAATTCACCTTGGCTCTAGCCCTAGAATAGGGGGAAGTTGTGATCTCGGCCGCCAGGAAGGACTTCAGTCCAGGTCCCTTCATTTGTCCCCCCAAGAACAGTCTCCCGATCGTCAAGACAAGAGTCAATCTTGGCGGCGAGCAAGTATGAAAGAAATGAGCCGGCGGAAGTCACTGCCTGCCTTTCATCAGGGCATCACAGGTGGGGTGCTGTGTACGTAAGACAGGAGTTCCAGCTCAGATAAGAGACAGTGAGGTATGGCAGAAAGAATGGAGGAGGAATGACTTGGCTCTGCTACTTGTTATGTGACTGAGCAAATCATGTCACCCCTGTCAACCTCAGTTTCCTCATCTGTAAGGGGGATAGTCTAAGATCCTAAGTACTAATGTCAAACACCTAGTGAGTGTTCCATATGATTGCTATTATGTTAACAGCTGCCCGTTGTAATCTCCACCATGAACAAAAATTCTAGTTTACAATTGTTCAACTCTCACCTCTGCTAGGATGAGAGGCATTAAAGATTTCTTTGTATGGCTTTCTGTTATTTCTTAAAGTAAAACAGAAGGTGGATGGGTTGCTACCTGCTTATAGGCTTTATAACTGAAAATATCTCGGAGGGAGGATGCCTGTAAAAATATCTTGGTGAAAACTAAGGTTTTAGACATGCCGTATTTGAATGTGATTTGTGTGAACTTACAATAATAATTCCATCTCAGTAAGCAATGAAGTACAAGATTTAATGTGGAAAGTCCAGCACATTTCAGGAAGAACTTACTAGTTGTGTAACCTTGAGCAGATTACTTAAGCTCCTTTGCCTTACAGGCCTTATCAGTAAATGGGATGAAATAATACCTATTTTACAGGGTTGTGTGAGAATTAAATGAATTGATATAGAACACAGTTCTTGGCATATAGTAAGTAAATAGCTCCAATGTTAAGCTATTGTGATTATTTTAAAGATATTAGCTCACTTCCAGATGGCCTGATGTGTAGAAGGAAATCTGGGTAAAAATAGCCATTTAGCATATTGCTGCCACAATTGTGCTCATGCACTTGACTCTGTAGGTGTGCCAAGAAAACAACAATTCCCTAAGATTACCCCTACCTTTATCTCTGTTCCAGGGCCTGTGGACCTAAAATTCTGTATAACAAAAAATCACTGATGTAATAAGATTGGTTATCTCCTGGTTATTCCTGGCTACTTGCCAGGTTTCTTTGGTTAGAGGCAGAAGGTATCCTGTTTTTCTATACTAACAGCAATGAGAAATAATTAGGAGGCAAAAGAACTAAAAACACAGCCAGCTGAAGCTGGAGGACAAAAATATATGTATCTCAAATTGTCAGAGCAAACTTTCTTTGCTGTGTAATAATTGATGTTTTTAGATGGACATAATTTTAAAAAAACAGTACATCTTATAGTCGTTTGAGGATTCAGTGGCATAATTATGTAAAACACCCCTCCAATTCAGGGGGACTCACCATGTGACCTTGGGCAAGTTACCTATCATCCAGCCTTTGTGCCTCAGTGTCCTCCTTTGTAAAATGGAATTGATAAGCTACTTGCCTTTGGTTTTAATGAGGTGTGCATAGCATTTAATGAAATGCCTTTTATATAGCAAGTGTTCAACAAATTACTATTAATGTCATTATTAGGTCATTATAGAGAGGCAGTATGGCTCTTAGTGGGAAAATACACATTTTTTGGTGGCAGATTTGGGATTGAATATCTGGCCTCTGGCAAGTTATCTGCCCTCTGAGCTTCAGTTTTCCCATCTGTAAAATGGAGCTCATAATTTATAAGACAGTGTATTTAAAGCACACTGCAGGAGCACTTGGCTGACTTACTCGGTAGGGCATGTGACTTTTTTTTTTATAAGATTTTATTTATTTGAAAGAGGGAGAAACAGAAACAGAGCATGAGGAGGGAGAGGCAGACCCCCCGCTGGGCAGGGAGCCCTACGTGGGGCTACATCCCAGGACCCTGAGATCCTGACCTGAGCCGAAGGCAGATGCTTAACCAACTGAGCCACCCAGGCGCCCCAAGCATGGAACTCTTGATCTCAGGGTCTCAGGGTCCTGAGTTTAAACCCCACATTGGGCATGGAGCCTACTTTAAAAAAACAAACAAAACACACTGCAGTGCCTGTCCTAAAGATGCTCTAATGTTCCCATCTCTTTTCCTTGAATGCTGAAAATAAAACATCAGAAACAAGTTAAATGATTTTTAAAGTTGCACTGTTTTTATTATTTTTGATGTTACTATTTTTTTTAAGGATTTAATTATTTATTTGAAAGAGAGAGAGAGAGCTCGCACATGAGCCGGGGCAGGGGCAGGGGCAGAGGGAGGAAACTCAAGCAGACTTCTGGCTGAGCGGGAAGCCAGTTGCAAGACTTGATCTCACAACTCTGAGATCCTGACCTGAGCCAAAATCAAGAGTTGAACACTCAACTGACTGAGCCATCTAGGCACCCATAACAGACAAGATTTTAATGTAATCCATAAAAGGTTTCTTAATAACATTTTAAAGTTAGTACATATAAATAGGTAAATTTCATTTTTTGGTGAGTCTAAAAAAATTAGATATACTCTATATAAATTCTCCTTTTAAGTAGAAAAGGCTGCCTACGCGTTCTTACCTGAAGTTAGACCCCATCAGGAGGGAGGACAATTTTCAGTTTTTTTTACTTTGCTAACTGTATTAGTATCTAGTTCCTTACATGTGGTGATATTTTATGTTAGAGCTCAGCAGATCCATCAGTGCCAACTTAACAGAAAGCAAACGGCTTGTCGCTCTCCTGCTTTCCAGTTTCCAGGTAAGAAGCTTGGAATTGAGAAATGCTTTCTTTTCTTTTTTTTTTTAAACTGTTACTGTGACAGCCCCAAAAAGAGATCAGTATTGTGTAATGTATCAGTTGAGATTAAAAGATGCTTCTGGGGCGCCTGGGTGGCTCAGTCGGTTAAGCAGCTGCCTTCGGCTCAGGTCATGATCCCAGGGTCCTGGGATCGAGTCCCGCATCGGGCTCCCTGCTCTGCGGGGAGCCTGCTTCTCCCTCTCCCTCTGCCTGCCACTCTGCCTACTTGTGTTCTCTCTCTATCTCTCTGTCAAATAAATAAATAAAATCTTTAAAAAAAAAAAATAAAAGATGCTTCTGTCTAGGTGGGATTAATTTAAAAGCCAGATTTGATCCCAGCAGCAGCTGATTTCTCTCTGGACTAGTCTCCCTACCAATCCCACTGGTGCTGGTGCTAATTGAGCACCTGACAGAGATTTCCTCAGTCTAGTATAGTTTGCCCATTGGCAGCAAATGATGGGAATTTAAAGTGGGTGAAGGTCAATATCTAAGTTAAAGCAGACATTTAAGGTCTGACTACATACCGAGCGGAAATTATATGGCTAACTGGTGATTTACATCAATTTAGATAAGTCATTTGTGTTAATTAAATGACCATGTTTCTCTGAACCAAAAATCAAAATGTATAGTCTGAGCAAAGAGATTTTTCCTGATCTACTTATTTGTTTATATGAAAAATCTTAGGCATAAAAATTAAATCATGTTTACTTTCATGTTGATTAAACATCATGAAATTATATGAACTCAGGACTGGCCTGGAAAATCTTGGTTGTACTAAAAATGCTCTCCTTTATTTAGTTCTCTGTTCAGAAACTTGAACCTTTCCTAAAGGACACTGAGGGCTTCAGTCATGAAAGTTTTAGAGCCAAAGGTAAGTTGCTAAGAATAGAGGAGCAAGTTTTGGCCTTTGGCTTTACCTTCTGTTTAGGTCAGTTGAAGCCCCACTTTCAGGACCTCCATTTTTAGGAGCTACTGCCTCACAAAACCAGCCCCCATCTATATTTTAGAGTTGTGTTTTAAAAAGTAAGAATATATGCTTATGACATTCAGAAGGTATAAAAGTGTGACATAAGCCAGCCTCCCACCCCAAGCCAGTCCAACTCCTCTCTGCAGCGGACACCACAGCCACCAGCTTCCGGTTGATTATTACAGAGATCTTACTGCATTTCCAACATTTTTACATGAATACCAAATGAACGTATACTCTGCACTGTTTTTTACCTTGTCTTTTTTTTTTTTTAAGATTTATTTACTAATTTTAGAGAGGGTGGGGGGAGGGGCAAAAGATGAGGGAGAGAAACTCAGGCAGACTCCATGCTGAGTGAGGAGCCGGATGCAGGGCTTATCTCATGACCATGAGATCATGACCTGAGTTGAAACCAAGAGTCAGACACCACGCAGGCACCCCTTGTCTTATTTGTTTGTTTGTTTGAGAGAGAGAAAGTGAGCAAGGGAGAGAGCATAAGCAGTGGTTAGAGGCAGAGGGAAGGGGAGAAGTAGACTCTCCTGCTGAGCAGGGAGCCTGATGTGGGGTTCAATCCTGGTACCCTGGGATCATGACCTGAGCCAAGGGCAGACGCTTAACTGACAGCCACCCAGGCGCCCCTTGTCTTTTTTTTTTAAACCAGTTTGTCTTGCACATTGTTCCATATTGCACATATAGAACTGTCTTGACATTTTAGTAGCCATATGACATTTCATTTTATAAATGTTCCATATATGATTTAGCCAGTTCTTTACTGGTGGGCTTTCAGGGTTGTTTCCAGTCTTTTGCTATTATAATGAATAGGGTAATGAATACCTTTTTACACAAGTCTTTTGGCACATACACAAGTAAAAATAAGATAAATTTCTAGAATTGAAATTACATAGATCAAATGAAATGTGAGAAATTACCAGATTGCCTTCCAGAAAGGTTCTATCAGTTTATTCTCCTACCAGCAATATATGCAAGTACCTATTTTTTCACACTCATAACAGTTTTGCCAAGCAGCTCAGATTTTTTACTATTTGATAGGTGATAAGAAGTATTTTTTAGCTTTAATCTGTGTTCCTTTTTTTCAAAGAGGATAAGCACTTTTTCATATTTTTTAGAGCCACTTGTCCTTCATTTTCTGTGTGTTGTTTGATTGTATCCTTTGTTCATTTTTTTTTAATCCAAAATGTGTTGATTGGGATAGTTTGCCCCTCATCTTGGTGGAGGGTGCTTTTAGCACTGCTTCTGTCTGAAGGAGTATCCTTCTGTAAGTCTTGCTTTTCCTCCTGTAGGCTGGCAAAGGACAGTGGCACAGCCAACACACAAAACTACTGTTTGTGCATGGCTAAAGGTGGTGGTGATTTTGTAGCATCCTGGGCACTTCACATCCATGAAGTAGGAGTTAGGGCTCTGCGCCAGCACTTCTTGTGTTTCCTTTTCTCTTCTGGGATGGGTGGAGGAGGTCCTTTGAGAGGGGATGTTCTTGTGGGGAGTTTGGCACCGCCGGAAAGGCTCCTTTTTCGTTTTTGAAAATTGGGATGTTGGCTTTTTTACATCAGTTTGTAGGAACTCTTTATACATTAAGGAAATTAGCTGTTCATCTGTGATATAAGTTACAAATATTCTTAGGAATCCATTTTCAACTTCCTAGGAAGTAGCTCTTTATAGTATAACTACACAATCATCCAGGGTCAGAAATATTCAGTGTTACCCACTTAAAAGACCTGGAAAATATATGAACTCAGGCTGTTGTTTATCTCGGCATTGGACCATCACCATAATTAGAGTAGATACGATAATTTTTTAACATCTGCTTTCCCCTTTGCATTTCTCACCTGAGTGCAGTTGTAGATTCTTCCAAGTCGAAGCAGAGACCTGTTTTTACCTTATGCCCATAATTCTTTATTCTCCTTTAACATTTTTCATTACGCCCCTGCCTATTGCCTGACTTCTGTAATATGTTCTTCCTTTCAGTGCCAGCAGTTGAAATTTCTTGAAAGAATGAAATGTCAGTGCACATATAACTTTTAACTAGTTTTCACCAGTCAAGTATAAAAAACACTATCATAAATGTCATAAAGAGGAGTTGTCTTCCGTTTTATCTATACCTACCCAAAGAACAAAGATAAAATCTTTCTGCATATTTATACTACTTCTTTGAATAGATGAGAGGGCCAAAATGTAACAGGGGACCCTAGAGCTGAGACCACCTTGAGTATATCTTTGTCAGCAGCTTGCTGTGGAAATTCATATTCTATTTATTTTATAACATGTACTTTTTTTCCCCCCCTCTAGCATCTTCTCTTTCTGAAGAATTGAAGCATTTTGCAGAGAGCCTGGAAAGTAATGGAACTCTACAAAAATGTTTTGAAGATTCAAAAGGGTATGTGCAGTTCCCCTTCTGTCCTAAATTATAATTGAATTAAGACTTTTCATTATAATTAGTTGCTTATTCACTCAACAAACATTTATCCAGCATCTTCTACACACCAGGCTCTTCTAGATGCTGGATATAAAATGATAAATAAGTCAAGCAAGGTCTTTCTTTTTTTTTTTTTTTTAAAGATTTTATTTATTTGACAGAGACACAGCGAGAGAGGGAACACAAGCAGGGTCAGAGGGAGAGGGAAAACAGGCTTCCCGCGGATCAGGGGGCCTGATGCGGGGCTCAATCCCAGGACCCTGGGATCATGACCTGAGCCGAAGGCAGATGCTTAACGACTGAGCCACCCAGGCGCCCCCCAAGCAAGGTCTTTCTTATGTATTTTAACAGGAGAGACAATCAAATACGTAGAAAATAAGGATTTCAGGTAGTGATTATCTAAGAAGTCAGTAACTAGGATAGTGACTTGAGGGGGGTGTACACAACTTTAGTTAGTGTATAGAGAAGACCTGTTAAGACCTGAGTGGTGGGAAGGAACCAGCCATGGAAAGATGAGAGGAAAAGCATTGTTCAGATATTTGCTAGCAAGGCAAGTTGGTGATAAACTTATGTTCTTCAGCTGTTGGTAAGCAAGAATATTAGGAGAAGTTTTTAAATCCCAGCCCCAAACTGGTAGTTCCTCTGTAGGGGCAGGGTCTAACCCTCTAGCTTCTGCCTTGCAACAAATCATGTCACTTGGGCCTACCTCATAAAACTTTTTAAAAGTTTTTACTTCACAAAGGTTTACTTTCCCACAGATTGTTAGAATTAACATTGCTGGGGCGCCTGGGTGGCTCAGTCGTTAAGCGTCTGCCTTCGGCTCAGGTCATGATCCCAGGGTCCTGGGATCGAGCCCCACATTGGCCTCCCTGCTCAGCAGGAATTCTGCTTCTCCCTCTCCCACTACCCCCTGCTTGTGTTCCTTCTCTCGCTGTGTCTCTGTCAAATAAATAAATAAAATCTTAAAAAAAAAAAGAATTAATATTACTATCCAGGAAATGAAAAATATGTTGGCTCAGCATAGTATCTCTTTTAATGCAGTGTATTTAAGCCACCAGCTGCTGCATCTCAGCCACAGGTGATAGAGGCTGTGTGTCACAGGCCTTGGTGGAGAAACATGAAGGTGGCACAGCTAACTTGTCTTTGCCAGGTAGAGTACCAAGTACATCTGCAGAATTTTGGCATTTTGAGTGCTTCTTTTCCATCAGGATTAGTCACCCAACTGAGCTAAGCCATTGGTGTAAATAAACATAATTCCTGTCCACTGATAACATCATTTTGAGTGGGAAGAAGAGATGTCACATACAAAAGTATTGTTGGGCCTTAAAAGGTGACTCAAAAGAGAAGAGACACAAAAACAATGTGAACAAGGGGCACCTGGGCAGCTCAGTCGGTTGAGCGTCTGACTCTTGGATTCTGCTCAGGTCCTGATCTCATGGCTAATGAGATCAAGCCCCGAGTCAGGCTCCATGCTTAGCGAGAGTCTGCTTGGATATTCTCTCCTTCTGTCCCTTCCTCCATTCATGCTTTCTCTCTCTCTCTCTCTCTCAAATAAATAAATAAATCTTTAAAAAAAAATGATGTGAACAAGAGTTTGGAGGTGGAAAGCTCCAGATGTTTGAGGGTCGGGCTGAATGAGATTATATGGGGCAGAATAGGTGAAAGGAAACAATTGGAATCAAAGTTAATGAGCTGGTTGGAGCCAAAACAGCCTAAAGTGCCAGGTTGAAGAGTTTTGACTTTTATTCTGAATGCAGTCGAGAGTTGCAGAGTTTTAGGCAAGGAAAACAAAATTAAGGAATATTTTAGGGAAGGGTAATCTGGCTATAGGTGAATTGGAATTGATGAGAGAAATAGAAAATAAAGAGACCACTGAGGAAATTGTTATCTAGTGCCAAAGTGAGATAGAGTTCAAGAATAAATATTTGTTGAAAGATGAATTCTGAATATCTTATACTGCCATTAAAATTTTGTAAGGCATCCTATTAAAAGCAAGTGCTTTTGAAAGATTTATATTGATCTTACAGTCTTATCTGTATTCCAGAAAAGAATCAGATTTGTCTCTGGAAACATCAGTGGCTGAAATGAAGGAATACATAACAAAGTAAGTGAAAATGAGTGATCCTTTGTTGGAAAATCTAAATTCATCTGGGGAAAATAACTAGGTCTGGAAAAAATTAATAGTAAACATTCCATTCAGAGTCTCAGTACTAGTGTGTCAACACTGGAATTTAGAAAGCTGCTTATTGGGATCTTGTGGGCTTTACTGATGGCCAGTTTCATAGAATGGAGTCTGGGGAATCAGGATGTTAATTTGATTTTAAGAACTCATGTTTGATTTGATTAAATTCATATCCTCTGAATCAGTCGGGCTTTCTGATCCTTTAATGACCTTTTTTTCACATCTTAGAACCAGAGTAGACACCTGATGTACTTATTGTTGCCCTGAGTGATTCAGAATGAGATGATCAAAAAGTAACTGATTATTTTTTTTCCTGATTCTATAGATTTTCTTTAGAACGTCAGTCTTGGGATCAGCTCTTGCAGTACTACCAGAAGGAGGCTGAAGAGATCATATCCAGGTTAGCTCCATGACTGGAAATAGGAAGCTATCCTTTTACCTTGTGGAATTTGATTTGAATTGATTTCAGTTCTGTTAGCACAAATTGAAAGATGAATCCTTTCTCATAGGCCAATCAACTCATCAAAGCTCTATAAAATGTGTATTAGCACTCTAGGACTATAAATGGAGAGTTGGGGGAAAGGGAGGGAGAGTGGGTGTCACTATTTTCAGTCAAAGAACAGAATTGCTTCAGTTCTGTGTCCTTGGCTGCTGTTCCACATCCGGGGGGAGACGGGCCCATCTCTGCCCTGTACCAGGGCACCCGGGCTTGGGCCAAAATCTTGGTCAGGGCACGTCAGTTTGCACGTGGCCTTCAAGCTGCAGGTATGGGAGAGAACCCTGGCCAGGTCCTTCGTGGAGATGCAAAAACATGGAAGGGGGTGATGAAAGAAGGTGTATAGGAGAGAGAGGATCTTTGGGTCCTAAAGGCATAAAAAGTGGGAAAGTGCTAGACTTTGATTTAGTTGGCCATCTAAGCCAGTGATTTTAAGCTTTTTTTTCCCCAACGGTATCTCAGCTAGAAACCCGAATATAAAATGTTAGCTAAAACCCTAACTGCAGAAGTGGCCTCTTTGTAAGGAGGTGCTTTCAGGAACATGGTTTGAAAACTTCGGCAGTCCAGGCACTGATGGTTACCAGTTACTTTATTTGCCCCTTACACGTTCTGTTTATGAAGATAGGTAAGGTGTAAGAACAAAGTTTCAGAATAAGAACTTTTGATGTGGCATAGCTTATTGGTTAAGAGAAATGCTTCTGGAAGCAGAATGTCTCTGTTACAATACTAATTACTCCTTCATTTTGTGACCTTGGGCAAGCTACTTAATCTCTAAGCTTGAAGTTCCTCTTGAAAACGGGGGTAATATTAGTACCTACCTCATTGGGTTGTTGTAAGTGTAAAATGAGGTGAAATGGAACGTGTTCAGCAGGGTCTGGCAGTCAGGAAATTTTGGGAGTGGTTGTTGTTAAAGAGTCCTCAGTTTTCATGAACTCTCCATCATATTCAGTTATTTCAGATAATTGAAGTGGCCCAGCATTTTTTGGAAAAGATCATAGATAGGGATTTCAGGAAAGCAAGCTTTGGCTTTACCATACCCCACCTATAGTCCTTTTTGTAAATGGACCTTACTGTTAGGTGGAGTCAACTGATCTGAAGGTTCTAGCATTTCCTGGAGCCCAGTGGTATAAATATATTAACACTAGAATAATCATTTCAGACCCCCTTGTTAATAAGAAAGCCTACGCCTACAGTAGAGTGGAAGAATATTCGTTCAGGTTAATAAAGCCTTATTGGCGACTTTTTTCCCTAGGTTGTCTTACATATCTTCCCCAAGAAAATGATTATAGAAATTCCTTGAGGGGGGCGCCTGGGTGGCTCAGTTGGTTAAGCGACTGCCTTCGGCTCAGGTCATGATCCTGGAGTCCCGGGATCGAGTCCCACATCGGGCTCCCTGCTCAGCAGGGGGTCTGCTTCTCCCTCTGCCCTCTTCCCTCTTCCCTCTCGTGCTCTCTGTCTCTCATTCTCTCTCTCTCAAATAAATAAATAAAATCTTAAAAAAAAAAAAAAAAGAGAAATTCCTTGAGGGGCGCCTGGATGGCTCAGTCTGTTAAGCGTCTGCCTTTGGCTCAGGTCATGATCTCAGGGTCCCAGGATTGAGCCCTGCATCAGGGTCCCTGCTCAGTGGGGATTCTGCTTTTCCCTCTCCCCTCTACTTGTGCTCTCTCTCTCAAATAAATAAATAATTAAAAACTCTTTAAAAAAACTTCCTTGAACGCTCTTTTGTTCTTTTTTTTTTTTCCTTCCAGAGGATCAGCTGAAACCAAAGTTACTGAAGTTGAAGTGGAACCTGCAACATATCTTGGATCTTCCCAGAGTGAAGTCCTTAATACAAAGCCTGACTACCAGAAGATATTGCAGAACCAAAACAAAGTCTTTGATTATATGGAGTTGGTGGTGAGTTGGCTCATATTAATTTGGTTATTTAGCTTTGCTATGTTGTCATCCTTGGAAATTCAGAGACCTGGAGAATATGTGTAATGAGATAACTATCAGCTCTACCTTGGGGAAACATGGAGAGACAATAAAAAAAATACGTGGTGATAAAAGCTAATAAAGCAAGGTAAAGGAGAGAGTGGACAGGAAGGGTGGCAGGTTGCTGTATAGAGCAGTTGTTGATGGTCCTTCTAAGCTGCTTTTTTTTTTTTGAAAGATTTTATTTATTCATTTGACAGAGAAAGAGCACAAGCAAGGGGAGCTGCAGGCAGAGGGAGAGGGAGAAGCAGGCTCCCTGCTGAGCAGGGAGCCCAACACAGGGTTCGATCCCTGGGATCAAGTCCCACATCGGGCTCCCTGCTGAGGAGGGAGTCTGCTTCTCCCTCTGACCCTCCTCCCTCTCCTGCTCTCTGTCTCTCATTCTCTCTCTCTCAAATAAATAAATAAAATCTAAAAAAAAAAAAAAAAAGAAATGAGGCAATGAGCCCTGAGGACATTTGGGAGAATGGTATTGTATCACTCCAAGTATCGACAGAAAGTAGATGCACTTGATACAGGTTAATTGAAGGAGTGATATATAAAGTGTGGGTATTGAGGAAACCACAAGGATTAGTGCAGTAACCTGGGGCTTAGAGGCAGCTGAACTCTTACTGTCCCTAGGCCTGAAGGGCGGAGGGGAGGAACAGTCACTGTGGTACCAGAGGAAGAAAGTTATATAGTGGGCCATGACCTTCAGTTGAGAGACAAAACTAACTCAAGACGACCCTTCCAGCAAGCCTGCATAAAAATATCCTGACTTCATTCACCTCCCTCCCACTTGGGCTCCCTCTTGGCTAAACCTGCCCAGACACCAGAGGACATGGAATCCTGTCTGAGGTTATGCTTGGCAGCCTCCCAGGGCATAGAGCAACATGGAGAAGTGCAGAGTGTGAATCTGGAGGAGCAAACAAAGTGTGTGGCACAAGCTTTCCAGGTTGAAAAGACAGCAAAGCAAAGCTGAGCAGGAGCTTGCCTTCCTTTTTTGAGGAACATCAAAGAAGCCACGGATGGGGCGCCTGGGTGGCTCAGTCGTTAAGCGTCTGCCTTTGGCTCGGGTCATGATCCCAGGGTCCTGGGATCGAGCTCCACATCGGGCTCCCTGCTCCATGGGAAGCCTGCTTCTCCCTCTCCCACTCCCCCTCCCACTCCCCCTGCTTGTGTTCCCTCTCTGGCTGTGTCTCTCTCTGTCAAATAAATAAATGAAATCTTAAAAAAAAAAAAGAAGCCCTGGACCCTTATAGCTCACAGCTGTTTTTCATGTGCAGATGGACGAACTGCAAGGGTCTGTGAGGCAGCTGCATGCTTTTATGGATGAAAGTACCCAGTGTCTCCAGAAGGTGTCAGTACAGCTCGGTGAGTGTGTGTCTTCAGGGGACTAGAGCTTGCACTATTTTATATATGATAGCCCTTCAGATACAAACTGCCCTTCAGAGCATATGGTCTCAGAAAATAAGGCCTGTGTAGATGATTTCTTTTTCTCCCCTCACCATAATTATTATGCTGTGGGTACTCAAAGTTGATGGGAAATTTCTAGATGTGAATTCACAGGAACATAGTAGATTGGAAAATTAAATCCCCACAAACCGTGTTGTTTTAGTAAATCCAAGCTTTTAAATACCCATTGCCGTTTTCCTCTTCATTCTTCAAGAATCCACTAAGTGACACTGACATTACTTCCCTGTTGCTTTTCCTTGGCCTCCTCCAGCCCTAAATTATTTGCTATATATACCTTCATTTTCTCATTACATAGTATGGTTGTGGTTGCAGCAGGCTTTCCTGCCGGACTGCCATCTCCTTGAGGACAGAGACTCTTATTTGTCATTGTAATGCCCTTCAGTGTCTGGCACAGTTGTCCATACAAGAAGTTTTCAATAAATGTTATTTTGAATTCACTTGAAATTTACTTTTGTCTTTCCTTTGCAGGGAAGAGAAGCACACAACAATTAGATCCCTCTCCAGCTCGAAAACTGCTCAAGCTTCAGCTACAGAACCCACCTACCACACACTGCTCTAAGTCTTGTCAGTGACTTCATGTAGCTTTCCTG
This sequence comes from Neomonachus schauinslandi, assembly GCF_002201575.2. Taxonomy (NCBI): domain Eukaryota; kingdom Metazoa; phylum Chordata; class Mammalia; order Carnivora; family Phocidae; genus Neomonachus; species Neomonachus schauinslandi. Next base: position 116,014,106 of record NC_058412.1, on the reverse strand, counting down.
CAAAAGGTGCTCCAGAGGAGAGAAATGGGAAGAGTGCCCCAGCACATGGCAACTGCGTGGCAGTCTGAGCTGGTGATAGCTGCCCTGTTGCCTTTGAGGATAACGGGCTGAATGTAGGGCCCTGCGGTTTTTTTTTTTTTTCTAAAAGTGACAGAATTTATGCATCTGAAAGAGTGTAGTATAGATGCTTTTTCTAAGAATGTGCAAAATGCTTGCAACTTTTGTGGAATGACCTTGAGAACTAGTAGCCCATGCTTTTAAATATCCTTCATGGTCAGTAATCTTCATCTTGTGAAGATGTTTTTTAGGTTTTGAAAAAATCCAAAGTCATTCAGGACCAAATCCAGGAAAACATTTTAGGGGTCAAGTTGGGTTCTGGTAGTAAAGGAATGGGACTAATTTTCTAGTGTGGCCCTGAAGGTGATTTTTGGTAGAGGAGTTGTGAGCGTTGTTTGCATCATATGGATAAACGTGTATCACTTTACACGATGTCCAGATTGAAGGAAATACCACTCATTCTCTGTCCTGTTTACAGTGTGCTTTAGGTTTTAATATTGAGTTGACATCCTAACTCCTGGATTCATGGCAGGAGGGGGCTAAGTACTGTTTTTCATTGTTCTCTGTTTTTAATAATTTGCATTATAAAATTGCACATTATTAAAGCTTTCTTTTGTCTTTGTGTATACACTGAGCATATAAAAAATTTTTTTAAGATTTTTTTTTTTTTTTTTTTTTATTTATTTGAGAGAGAGAATGAGAGAGAGAGCATGAGAGGGGGGAGGGTCAGAGGGAGAAGCAGACTCCCCGCTGAGCAGGGAGCCCGATGCGGGACTCGATCCCGGGACTCCAGGATCATGACCTGAGCCGAAGGTAGTCGCTTAACCAACTGAGCCACCCAGGCGCCCTAAAAAATTTTTTTAAGGCAGTGGGGGCTTAGCAGAAAATAGGATTCCTTGCCAAGATGCTGAAGTGAACAATAGTGTGGAAATATGCCTCAGCATTAATTACCAGGAAAACACCAACTAATTTATTGTTAATGTTTCTTATTCTCTGATCCTCCTAATAGGATAAAGCCTACTTCATTTAAATACCCAGTCATAATCTTAAGTCTTAAACCTTGGCCTAAGTACCAATTAGGGAAAGGTGGTATCTCCTTCCTTTGACCTACATTCCTTTTTTTTTTTTTTAAGAGATTTTATTTATTTATTTGCCAGAGGGAGAAGCAGGCTTCTTGCTAAGCAGGGAGCCCCACACAAAGCTTGATCCCAGGACCCCACGATCATGACCTGAGCCAAAGGCAGATGCTTTACTGACTGAGCCACCCAGGGACCCCCCCCCCACATTCCTTTTTCTTTCATGTATTTACAGAGCCCCTGCTATATGCCAGGCATAGTTCTAAGAAATGGGGAGAGAGCGAAGAACAAAAACAGACGTGGGAGTTGCTCATAGTATCTGGAACTTAGTAGGCATGTGACCTATGTGTTAAAAGCCCAAGTGCCACTTGGACCGAGAAAAAGTTATTTAACTTCTTATCTGTAAGATTGGGAGAAAGAACGTATATCACAGGGCTGCTATAAGTCAGATTAAAAAGTATAAATTTAGAACAGTGGTATCAGTGTGCTGGAGGGGCAAAAGCTTGAACAACTGAGCGGATTAGTAGAGCGGCTAATGAGATGAGAAAGCTAGTAGTTCAATTTGAGATACCAAATGGAGAAGTCAGCTAGACCATTGGATATAGACGTGGAAAACTGGGTAGAGACATTTGGACTGGAGATGAAATTTGGAAGTAACTGATATGTAGCTATTGAAGCCTTGAGAATGGATAATACTGTCAAAGCTAGAGCAAGAGGGAAACTTTGGACAGCCCCAAGGAAAGCTCTTAAGCATCAGAGGAGTCGTGTTAATTGCCTACTCCTTCAGAAGCAGAGTAGTATAATGGAAAGAGCACACCATTTGAAGTGAATATTTATCTCTTATGCTCAAATTTACTCATCTGTAAAATGGGGATAGATCACACCTCTCCCAGGTGATTGTACCCTCTGTCATTTTATTTATTACATCATACTGCATTTTTTGTTTGTAAGAATTTGTTCAAACTCAAGGGTAAAAAGTGTGTTTTTGTCTGCATCTTCAACAGCCAAATAAGATAGAGCATAGAAAAATAATACTTACAAACTCTAAGGATTTTACATGCATACAGACCACAACTTAGGTAGCTTGTATTTTTTTGTCACTAGAAGAGGAATTCAAGCAGTCAGAGGCTTAATAATCTAACCAAGGACGTAGAGATAGTAGAACCAATTTGGCACTCCGTAAATGTTAACGGATAAACATAAATCATAAAATAAAAGTCTGTGCTCAGTTAACTTCAGTTTCCCCTCTTCCCAAGTTTCCTTCAGGAATTGTGCTTGATGAGTAACAATATTACAGACAGTTGCTGTCCTTAAAATGTTTGGTAAAATTCCTTCTGTTTGTCCTAATTTAGTTTTTAGTCAGTGAGATTAACCAAGAATCTCTTTTGGGGAGGGAATTATGTCTGGGATATTTTGGTGTTATATGTTGGGTCATTAAGCTTAATGTGTAATCATTCTTAAAACAAAAACACACCAAAACTCCATTTCTCTGTGGCACCCAAGAAAGGAGGTGGTGTGGCTGGCAGTTGTAATAAAGGAGATAGAATGGAGGACTGGGAATTAGGAGCCCTGAATCTTGGATTCTAGTTCTTCAGTTAACTGTACTCATTCACCAAAAATTTGGTAAGCACCTCCCACAAGCCAAGCACTGTGCTAGGCTGTGTGCCCTTGGGTACATCTCTGGGTCCACGTAAAAGGAGGATGCCTTCCTTGCCTTGCAAGGGTTTTTTTTTTTTTTTTTTTTTTGGTTCTTAAGAGCTTCATTAAGGATCTGATTTGGCGGAAGGGGAGGAGGCGGGCCAGACGCCGCACTCAACGCCCCTCCCTCCGGGCCGCTCTAATTTTCAGGTTCTCCCGGGAGACTCCGCAACATGAAAAACTACAGCCAAGATGGCGCCGCAGGGCCCTCCCGGCTCAGCCACCATCTTCTCGGTAGTTCCCGAAGGGGCAGGCACAGCGCGCCTGCGCGGACCCGGCACCCTCAGCGCGCCTGCGCGGCCGCAGAGTCTTCCCCGCCTCTCTCACAGCCGCCACCGCTGCTGCTGCTGTCGCTGCTGCACTGCTGGCGGGTGCCCGTGCCTCAGGTGAGTGAGCGCCACAGCCCGGCCCGCTGGGGACGCGCGGCGCTGCCTGCGGGGGGGTCGCTCCCCGTGCTTTCTCCTTCCGCGCCTAATCTCCGCGGCGCGCGGGGGCCCGCGGCTCGCGCTGCCAGCCTCCTCCAGGTCCCCCTGCGCCCTTCGCTCTCCGCGCCGGCGGGACCGGGGTCAGCCCGGCCTCCCTCAGCCGCTCCCCGCGCCCGGGCTTCGGGGCCTGGCAGCGAAGCCGCGGATGACAGCGTGCGGGCGGTCCGGGCGCCCGACCCCCTCGGTCTCGGGGACGCCCCGTAAGCGCGCCCCCCTTTCCCGCTCCTGCCGTACAGGCGGCATAGGTCGGTGGGCCTTGGGTCGGGCGTTCACCTACCCCGCCCGTCCCGAAGCCAGGGAGCTTGAAAGGTGGGCGGGGAGCTCGCCTTGCGTGCGTGCGACCCCGGTGCAGCGAGGAGTACCCTCGGGCTGGACCGCACGATGACCATGCGAGGGAGGGGCTTCTTAGCCCCACTTTACAGATGAGGAAACTGAGGCACAGAGGTGAAGTGCAGTGCCCAAGGTCACGCGCCTGATAGGGGCAAGGGCTAGCTCTTGAAGTCAGGGTCTCGGGCTTTCAGGCCAGTACAGTTAGAATTTGATCTTGTACCTTTACAATTTTTTGAAATACACTTGCATTTCTGGAGTTATTTTTGAAATACACTTGCATCTTTGGAGTTGCTGCTTCAACGTCATAAAAGTAGGCTGTGAAAACAATATCTTGTTGGAGTATAATTGAGGTGTTACTGTAATAATAATAATAGTAGTAGTATGTTGTTGATAAGAGCTGGCCTTCATCCAATGCTTGCCGTGTGCCAGGGATATTATTAAACATTTTATGATTATCTTACTTAATACCTCAGCATTTCCCAATCCAGTGCGTCCCCAGCTTCCCCCCCCTCCCCCGCGAAGCTGGCCTCCATGTCACAGGTAGACAGACTAGAACCTCATGGCTTAGGAGGCAAGGAAGCTCTCCCATGGTACCTCACTGGCAGAACAAGGATAAGCCTTGTCTGCCCGCATCCAAATTTTACCCCCAATCTGGCCCCCCAGAGGATATAATTAGTCTTCCTTTTCTGGCTGCCAGGAAAGCAGGACTGGGCTAGCTGGGCTGGCTGGATCTGGAGGTGACAGAGCAAATTTGGCGAGCACTCACCTCATTCTGGGGCTTTTTGGCTCTGTCCCAACGCTGGGCTTGAACATCTCAGTATTTAAGATAAAGTAACAAGAGAAAGAAGGCATTGACAAAGTGGTGGTGAATATAAGAAGCCTCCATGATTTAAAATCCCAAAGGAACAGCTGTAAAAATATGTGAATGTTTCTTCCCCAAAATAACTAGCTCAAGTGTCTTTTTTTCTCCCTTAGCAAATCTTCCTATACACTTCAAAGCTCCATTAACTCACCACCTTTTCTGTGAAGCCTTCCTTGCTTGATTTTCCCAATTAGAATCACACATACATACACAGTAGGGTAGAGGCTTCAGTCTTACCCTCAGGACTATTAGCCCCTTGAGGTCAGGAGTCTGCTTTGCAGCTCCAAGTGCTTGGTTCATAGTAGGCCATTGGTAAAGACTCTGTGAATTTCACTGTTCCTTTTCATTACTCAGAGTGATGTTTTCCTGCTGCCCTTCTGTTCCTCCTTCTTGCCCTTCAATTTCTCTTTGCTCTCCTTTCCTTTAGATTCAACTTCTGGTTGAATCTGACCTGTCACTCAGAGGTCTCCATTCCACCCTGTTTTCTGTAAATTTGCAGATAAGGGTTTTGCATCAAGAAGCCTATTTAACCCCAACAGTGGAGTTGGTATATGCCACATAAGTGTACAGGACAGTTCTTACTGGCATGTTGCAGTAAGGTAGCCTGCGGCTTACGGCCTTTTACTCTATCCCTAGATACCTGGGAGAATTTTTACATTCTTTTGCCTTACGTGGCAGACTACCCCTGGTGCTATCAGAGTAACTGGAGTTTTTTCCTTAAATCACTTCATACTATTTGCAATAATAAGTATTCAAAGGGCTCTTTGGGAGGCAGCAGATCTATGTATAGGTTTTCTACATAAATGAAGCTTTTTAAAGAGTTTTTCCAAATAATTCTCTGCAAATATGTCAAGCTGTTTCTGTATATAAGGCATGGTATACGACTTTCAGTTGAATAATTTATTGAATAAAATATCCTTTTAAAAGAGCTTACTAGCTAACTGGGAAACACTGTATCTAGCTGTAACTCAAGTCAAGTCTAAAAATTGGTATAATAGCATTATAAGCAACAATATGACAAGATAATGAAACATTTCATAAAATCATACACAGTTGAAAGGAAGCATCAAGTCATTTTGAAGTAGGGTGGTGGAAAAAAACAAACAAACCTGGCTTGGCTAGGGTGGCTTGGGATTAAAATAGTGGTTCTCAACCTTTGGTGTGCATTAGAATCACCTGAAGACTTTAAAACCCAGATTTTAGGGGGTGCCTGGCTGGCTCAGTCGGTAGAGCATGCAACTCTTGATCTCTGGGTCATGAGTTCAAGCCATGTTGGGCGCGGTGCTTATCACAATTAAAAAACAAAACCATACTGTGGGGGGCCCCACCTCCAGAGTTTCTGATTTAGTGGGTCCAGAGTGGGCCTGGGAATTTGTATTTTATAATTTGTATTTGTATAACAAATTCTCTGATGATGCTGATGCATCTAATCCAGGGACAACACTGAGAACTTCAACTGGATTTGAAAGTTGAGAAGTTAGAGTCAGAAACTGTCAAAGAATTTATTCCAAAAAAGTATAAAAGTGTGTGTTATATACCAGGATAGGAAAGCTCTGGAAAGATAGATTCCAAACTGTAATAGTAGTCACTACTCATGGAAGTAGGATTTAGGGGGTTGGAGAATTCACTTTGTATTCTATACGTTTCTATCTTAGTTTTGTATTAAAAAGGGAAGAAAAGTAAGAGTCCTTTTTGAAGATATAAATATTTATGGATTTAAAAAGAGCTTGCTGAAGTAATCTAGTGTCATACAATAAACATTTTTAGACTGTATGCCAGATGCTACTAGGTTCTGGAAATACAAAACCTTTGCTAAAGCTTGCAGTCTGGTCATGGAAATGGGCAGATAACAGTTCTACATAGTGTCCTGTGAGCTTCCTAAGGATAAGGGTCTAGCTTTGTGCATGGCAGATGATAGGCATTTGGTAAATGATGAGTGAATGAGCAAATGCAGGCAAGAAGTGAGGATAGAAAGAGAAAGAAAGGGCAAATGGGAGATTCTGGAAGAAAAATTGGCAAGCCTGAACAGGGATGATAAAAGGAAAAGGTGTGTCAAGGACTTCCAGATCCAAAGATTGATAACATTTTGATTGGGTTTACTGCAGAACTGAGTGTCAAGTTGTCTATTCTGAAAGACCTTTTTAAATCAAGTCCCCTCTCCCCTTTTTAAGAGACATAATAATAGCACACAAAAACTTAACCTAGATTGAGGGTATTTACCAGATTTCAGGGTTTTTTTTGGTAAATGAAAATTTTTATTCTTAACCACAATGCTAATTTTATTGTATTTATAATACTTATCTACAATTTTGCCATCAGTTGTTCTTTTATTAATTGGAAATTAACTAAGACATACGGAGGATGTCTTAAATGCCATGCAGAAATGGGTGGTATTTTATCTTCATCTTATTTCTTCAGTGAAGGGATGGTACAATTCTGTCATGTTTTCCATAACACCTCCGAGAGTTTGACATATTTTCAGTCCTAAGTAAATACCCATTGTTGATGGCTAAATGGGGTGTACTTTGGAGGAAATGTGGCTCACTGCATTCTGAGGTGACATATATAAACACTAATTACATTACCAAACAGCGTGTGCTATTATACTTGGTAAAGAACATATGATATGGAGTAGGTGTTTTCCCCAGCTTTTTGTTTAGAGTTTGTACTTTTTATCTTCCTCAGAGATTTAATATAGAAAATGAAAATTCATTTCCCAAGTAAAGGGGTGGATTCCCCCAGGCTTTGGCTACATTATTTGACTATAGTCCCCTCACCACTTAAAAATGTCCACAGTCTAGTTTGAGGTTTATCATGTTTATCAAGTTTATCAAGTATAAATTTCTGATACAGCCATTCTTTATACTTTATTTTATTACCTCTTATTTTGTTTTTTGTTGTTACAGGTTTTGCAGTATCTTTTTAAAGATAACGCTGTTTCAGGCCTGGGGCCATAGTTATTGTGTTGTAGGAACTGTGAGTTTGATAGCTTAAACCCTCATTAATGCAATAAATCAGGATAAGGGAAATTGTATGGAGCTCATAAAAACTGTATGAAGTTGCTTCCTATTTATAATGATATCTTAAGTTTAGAAGTCTTGTCAGCTTTTCATTTAATTGGTAATTGTCATATGGTAATCTTCCTACAAATATCATTTGCTTTCAAAACAGACATAGTTTATTAAAAATGACAGTTTTGGGTGCCTGGGTGGCTCAGTCGTTAAGCGTCTGCCGCTCAGGTCATGATCCCAGGGTCCTGGGATCGAGCCCCGCATCGGGCTCCCTGCTCCGCAGGAAGCCTGCTTCTCCCTCTCCCACTCCGCCTGCTTGTGTTCCCTCTCTCGCTGTGTCTCTCTCTGTCAAATAAATAAATAAAATCTTTAAAAAAAAATGACAGTTTTATCCTTACAGTGCTTGTACATTTTTAAGCCTGCACTTTCAACTTATGGATAAAAGTTGAATACTTTTTTAAATTACGAGATTTTAGCTCAGAAGCCATTTTATGTGAAACCATAATACTTGGCAGATAGAGGAGAAGAGGGGAATCAGGCTACTGTCTCTTTATTTCTGCAGTTGAGAAAGCTCTGGAGACAGGTCCTCTCCTGACACTTTTTTTTTTTTTAAGATTTATTTATTGGACAGAGACACAGCGAGAGAGGGAACACAATCGGGGGAGTGGGAGAGGGAGAAGCAGGCTTCCCGCTGAGCAGGGAGCATGATGTGGGGGCTCGATCCCAGGACCCTGGGATCATGACCTGAGCCACCCAGGCGCCCTGCCTCCTGCCATTCTTCAACTTTTGTAGATACCGCTTCTTTTGAGTCTTTGTGTTGGGACATAGTTTTAACAGGGTGTTAACTAAAATATAACTGGGTGATTAGATCGGGTAGGATAGATTGCTTTTCGGATACATCCAGGGTGCAGGGCTCTCCTATTAAGGTCATGATCATAATACCTCAACTTTGTATGGTGCTTTTTCGTTTTCAGAATTCTTTGGTCATTAAGATCCTGGTAAACTCCGGTAGCCAAACCTGAAAAAATAAGCAGAATTAATGATTAGCTGGCATCAAGTGGAAAAGTTGGTTATAGAGGCGTGCCCAAGCTCTAGATGCGGATGTTCAAGTTCAGTTTCTTCATCTGTAAAGTGGGGGAAGGTTATAGTACCTATCTTATAAATGGGTTGGGAAATAAAATGAAACAATGAATGGCTAAAGTGCTTATCGTGTTACCTGGTTCAGTGTATTAGGTTCGTATGAGTATTGAGTTACCACATCTTACAGCCCTTGTTTGTCCTTTATTTCTACTCAGGCTGTCTTTTTTTTTTTTTTTTTTTTAAGATTTTATTTATTTATTTGACAGCGAGAGAGGGAATACAAGTGGGAGGGGGAGTGGGAGAGGGAGAAGCAGGCTCTCCGAGGAGCAGGGAGCCCAGTGCGGGGCTCGATCCCAGGACCCTGAGACCATGACCTGAGCCGAAGGCAGCCGCTTAATGACTGAGCCACCCAGGGGCCCCTCTACTCAGGCTGTCTTAAAGAACGAATTGTTTTCAGGGATTCTGTCTTATAGCTGATGGGAATCCAGATCCCATCCCAAGAGCATGTAATAGAGCCTTGCCAGGAGTAGTTTTCCTGGTATCCTGAGTTGCATCCTTCAAGAGTGGAAGACAGAGGGAAGTGCTTCTGCTTCTAGAGTTACTTTAGTATGACCACTGTGTTAGAGCTTCAGCTGGTTGGTGGGTGTCTGGGATTAAAAGAAGGCCCCTAGATAGGTGTTGCTGTGTTCTGGTAGTTATCTGTACCAGTACCCTGGAATGAATAGGATGATTATACAGCTCAGGCTCAGATTCCCAGCTTAGCAGTCTCTGCAAACCTGTTTACCACCTGCTGCCATGCCAGAATTAAGGAGTGACACACAGCAGGAAGGTGGGCCTGTTGTAGGGGGTGCTGCTGTTTTCCTTTGAGAAAAATGCAGGGTGTGCAGATGGCCCTTCCAGGGATGTTTCTGTTAGAATGAAGGTCTATGAGCATGCTTTAGCAGCTGCCTTTGATCACTTCCCTCCCCTCCCCAACCTTTGCTTATGTGATAGCACCTCTGAGGGTATTTCTTCTGGTGGAGAGTAACCCAGACTTCCCTTTAGGTAGTAAAAAGGTCAGAGCGCTGTGTTTTAAACATTGTTTTTTCGTGTTGCTGGGTGGCTTGGCTTGTTTTTCTGGCTTTCTGGAGAGTCTCCTGAGACCCTTTCCTAAGGGCCCCCAGGAGACAGCAATGAAACTAACATCCATTACCCTAGACACTAAAGGGGGTGCTTAAGTCAATAGTTTTATGATTAGATTAATTCAGGCTTTAACCCTGGCAGAACTTAAGAGCCAAGTCATCAGATAATTGTGCTTCTTATAGAGTGAGTATGGAATTTTGCCCAGTGCTCTGCAATATATTTCAGAGCCTGGAATAGGAATCCAGGTGCCACTCCCAGCCCCACACCCAGTTGGTCGTGTGAATTTAGGCAAATCACTTAAATTTCTAAGCCTGTTTTCTCATCTGAGGATGAAGGCCTGACTCTGGACCATTGGTTCTCAGCCCTGGCTGCATACAGAATCACCCATGGGATTTTTTTTTTTTTAATTTTATTTAATTATTAGAGTTCACAAGCAGGGGGAGAAGCAGAGGGAAAGAGAATCTGAAGCAGACTCCACGCTCAGTGCAGAGCCCGACACAGGGCCGAATCCCACAAATGCAAGATCATGACCTGAGCCAAAACTAAGAGTCAGATGCTTAACTGAGCCACCCAGGCGCCCCTCCTCCCCCCATGGAACTTTAAAAACAATACTTGGTGCTTTCCCTTGCCCGATTAAATTGTATCTTTAGGGTTGGAGCCTGGGTATTGATGTTCCTCAAAGCTTCTCAAGTCTTTCTGATGTGTAGCTAAGAGAACAGCTGGACAAGATGACCACATTTTAAACAACTGTGTCATTCTGTTCTTCAGGAACCTTTACTGTCCACACAGTAAAGTCTAATTCATGTGTTCTGACCAGCCCTGTCTTCTTTCCAGCCACATGGTTCTTGTCTCCTTGATGTTCACATTTCTTTCTTTCCCAACCTGATGTGCTCACATGGAATGTCCTTTCCTCCCATTCAGCTGTACGAAACCTATCCATTCAAGGCCCATCATTGTTACTTCCTTTGGGATCACCCCAGTCCTTGCTCATTTCTCCTCTGCACTGGTTCCAAACTTCATTTAGCTCTAAATGCAGTGAACACTAGATGCAACGTTAAGACATGATACTCAAGCACTATTATTCCTCCTGGGGACATGAGACAGATGGAAATACCACTGGTTTGACTTGTATCCTGTTAAAACATCTGTGGATATCTTGTATTGTTCGCTGTCTCATTATGTGTGTATATCTTGTAACTATCAGTTGATGGATAGCTATCTATGACCTGACTCCAATGGGCATTTTTTTTTTAAGATTTTATTTATTTGACAGAGAGAGTGCGAGCACACAAGCAGGGGGAGCGGCAGAGGCAGAGGGAGAAGGAGGCTCCCCGCAGAGCAGGAGGAGCCCAATGTGGGACTTGATCCCAGGACCCCTTCAACTGAGCCACCCAGGCACCCTCCAATGGGCATTTTTAGCTTTATCTCTTACTCCTAATAGGAAACTACTATTTTTGCCAAACTGGGACATTTTCCGGCAGACCTGTGCTTTCTCATTTTCTTGCTTTTAAGTTCTCCTCCCTTTCTGGAATTTCTTTTTTTTATCCTTCTCTCATCCTCATCTATAGGAATTTAATCCCTCCTTCAAGGTCCAGTTCAAATATTACCTCCTCCATGAAACTTTTTTTCAGCACCCACAGCCTGCATTAACCGACCTTTTCCCTAAAGCTCCATAACCTGTAGAGCAGTGGTTCTCAAGTTGGGGCAGTTTTGCCCCCCAGAGGACACTTGGCAACATCTGGAGACATTTTCGGTTGTCACAGTGGTTTGAGGAGGGTGCTACTAGCATCTAGTGGGTAGAGGCCAGAAATGCTGCTAAATATCCCACAACGTGCAAGGACAGTCCCCCACAACAAAGAGTTATCAGGCCCAAATGTCAGTGGTGCTGAGGTTGAGAAACTAACCGCCTTAGAATTTGTCCAGTTCACAGGCTTATGTTTATACTGTTTTGAACTGTAGTGATTTGTTTATGGACTTAATCTCCCTTACTCAGTGGACTTAATGGTTGAAGATGAATTCAGTCCCAAACCTGTGCTTTCTTGTTAACTTCATAGGGTTTAATCCTACATCTCTGGCCTGATCCTAACTTCTCAGTGTAATTTAGGGCCAGAGATGAAAAGAGGTCTTCAGGGGCTCCTGGGTGACTCAGTCGTTAAGCGTCTGCCTTTGCCTCAGGTCATGATCCCAGGGTCCTGGGATCGAGCCCCGAGCCTCGCATCGGGCTCCCTGCTGAGCAGGGAGCCTGCTTCTCCCTCTCCCTCTGCCTGCTGTTCCCCCTGCTCGTGCTCTCTCTCTCTTTCTGTCAAATAAATAAAATTTTAAAAAAATTATTTAAAAAAAGAGGTATTCGGGATGCCTGGGTGGCTCAGATGGTTAAGCGTCTGCCTTCGGCTCAGGTCATGATCCCAGGGTCCTGGGATTGAGCCCCACATCGGGCTCCCTGCTCAGCAGGGAGCATGCTTCTCCCTCTCTCTGCCTGCCGCTCCCCCTGCTTGTATTCTCTCTGTCAAAAAAAAAAAAAAAAAGAGGTCTTCACCGTGGGGTGGATGCAGTGAGGCAGTCAACTAAATTTCTCTCCTTTTCATCCTCCAGGTCTTTCATCTGTAGTAACCTGGGAGGCAGTGTGATACAGGGACTATAGAGCATAGAGGGAGCATTCGGGGTCCGAAGACAGTTGGGATTCGATTCAAGCTGTTGCATGTATTAGTTGTGTGGTGTTGCTCAGTCCATTTCCCCTCTTTCAGCCTCCGAGTCCTCATCTGTGTCCTAGAGATGATGCCAGTGTGCCAGGGTTGTATTTCACAGTGCCATCCTGATAATCCAACAAGATGTTAGATGTAAAGGTGCTTTGTAACTGTGAGGTGCTATAATAATTACTTATTCAGACAGTGGTTTATATGTAAAAAGAGAGGATGTGAGTCAGCTTGCTGTAGAAGCACCACTGTCTACCTTCTCACTTCCTGCAGCTTTTTAGCCATAACTACTTCAGCACCAGCTGACCCCTTCCAGCTCATTCTCCTCAGTAAGCCTCCTTTGTTTGTTGCCTTCATTCTGTTTTGGTTGCCTGTCTGCAGTCTTGCCAAAACCAAAGTGATTAACTTTGCCCTTAGAATACAAACTAGTGACCTGGTGTCAGTACATCCTGGCAAAGCCTGACGAAGGCCAGACAAATTACTGTGGTCATGGGGCAAGCTACAAACAAGACAGCATGTAGTTTAGCCAATACTATGTGTAGTCCGTTATTATGTTTTTCAAGTAACAAAGCAATGTTTTTTAAGCACTGGAAATCTTAGTGAGTTTTCTCTGACTAAATAGACACAGTGCAGGGTGAGATAAAAGCCTGAGAGCCTCATGCCCCTGCAATCAGGCCAGGTGCACCTTTCTGCTGATTTGCTGAGTGACCTTCAGTTAGTTGTTGAACCTCATCAAGTTGGTAATGGGGGTGTGGATCTCTGAAGATTGTAGTAAGAACTGAAGAGTTGGGGGATGGAGCACTCGCTCTGGGGAATAATGTAAAGTACTACATTAAAGGGAACGTCTGGGTTGCAGAATGTCAGTCCTGTCAGGAGCCAAAAAGGTCATCCTACCCAGTCTCTTCCCTTGACTGATGAGGAAGCTGAAGCCTGGAAAGGGAAAATACTTTGCCCAGTGCCACTCAACTAAGTAGGGGCCCACCTAGGTCCAGAGTCCACATTTGATGTGTTTATGGGCTCTTTCCCAAACGAAGAACATGGGCATCCATTCTTTCTGAGTGAACAAAGTTTGCACTATATTGTTGGACTTTAAACTGTGTTCTGCAGAACCCTAGCAGTCTCATCACCACTTCAGCCAGAGCCCCTACACTTTTCTCTGTTTCCTTTTTCAGAGTTGTGATGCAAAATTTAAGTTCATAGTCTTGATGATCTTTAAACGCCCTCTCAGTGCTGTCTCTGAGTATCAGAGAACTCTGGTGTCTCTCCTGGTCATCCTGGAAACATTTTTGCTTGCATTTCAGTTCAGAAATATCAGTTTCTGTATTTCTACAAAGTCATATACAAAGTCATGGGCTTTTTAGCATGGAGAACTGAACCTCATTTTCCCTAGATTTTCACTGTCAAAAGATAACGGTCCTTTCTCAGTCCTGATCCGCCCCCCAACATTGGAATTTTCCTCCTCTTCCATATAAATCTCCCTTCTCCCCATGACTTCTTTGACATCATATTTTTGCTTTTCTTCCTGTATCTCTGAGCATTTTTTCCTTTGTGTCTTACTGGTTCCGCTTGCTTGCTTGCTTTTTTAAGATTTTTTTATTTGAGAGAAAGAGAGCCTGCACACTGGAGTTGGGTGCGGGGGAAGGAGAGGAGCAAGAGAGCGGCAGAGAATCTCAAGCAGAATCTGCACTGAGTACAGAGCCCAGTGCTGGGCTTGATCTCATGACTGAGATCATGATCTGGACTGAAACCAAGAGTTGGATTCTTAACTGACTGAGCCACCCAGACGCCCCCTGGTTCTGCTTTCTTTCCCATCACTAATTTTCTTTCAGAAGAGCCGAGGGCCTGCATCTCCTCCTCATCTCTAGTTTGGTAAGCGCCTGTGGATTTTCCTCATTAATTCACTCCTGCCTATGCTCAGGTCTCTTGGAGGCCCAAATATTAACTTTGAATCAACATTGATTTTTTTTCATCAATTTCTCTGTTATTGCTTCTCAGCTCCCCCACTGCACCATTATTCTTTATCCTTCTAATCGAAAACCTTGGCAAAATCTGACTCTTTTCTGACCGTATGCTATTTTTACCAGCTTTGTACCGATGTCCCTTTTTCTTTCTGTGATTCCAGTAGCGTTATCACACTTGTCACCTTTCAGCTAGGATTTCTGTAGCAAACTTCTAAACTCTTCTCTTTCTCTAGTATATTTCCCTTCTAGTTGGTCTCAGTTGTTGAATCTTTTTAAAATCCCATTTAATTTACTGAAATCCTTTTGGGAATAGGCAGGATGAAATTAGATAAATAGAGTCTTTTTCTCCCCCATCCTCATCTCTGTTAAGGATTTTTGCTGATAATCAAGCCTTTCAGTTACTCACCTCCTCAACTTAGATGTTCTCTCCTCGTCAGCTGATTAGGTCACATGTTGGATGGCCATCATTCCAAACTGATTGGCTAAGATCCTAAACAAGGTCCCCAGGTGGTTGTCTGTACATTGAGGTTTGAGGCACACTGTTCTAATAACAAACAAGAAATAGCTCTTGTTTCAGCTCAAGTAATAGCTGGAATTTTATTTCTCTTATCCCTCCTCATTCTATCTTCACCTTGTCTTCAGCTACTACTGAGATAGTGAAGAGTCTTGTCCTGATACGGTGACTCAAACCTTCAGTCTGGATTCCAAGTCAATGGTGGTATAGGATTGCTCTAGGCTTCTACTACCTTTACTTCAAGGAGGTGCCCCTGTGGGTGTAGAGGAAGAAATTTGCCCAGGGTCCTACAACCAGCACATGGGGCCTGGCGTAGGCATATGATAGTGGGGAAAGCAAAGGTTTTTACATTCTTGCTCTATTACTTACATGGATGGGAGATACTAGAAGAGTTACTTAACTTCTCTAAGCCTAAATTTATCATCTCTAAACTAAGAAATGAAAATATCTGCCTGAGAAGATTGTTAGGAGGATTAAACGTAGTGTACTTAGAGTATAATTCCTGGCACAGAATAGGAATTACACTTTTTCCCTTTCACTCTCTAGCCATTTGGTACCAGGTTCACTGCCTCAGTTTGAGGATGGATGGTTTTAACTTGTTAGCCCTCCCTCTGCCTCCTACATCTGGGAAAGAGGATAAACATTTTGTTATCTGCTGCAGTTTATAAAATCCCTACCAGCTTTATAAGTATATTTGGAGCCCTGGGGCGCCTGGGTGGCTCGGTCGGTTAGGCGTCCAACTCTTGATCTCAGCTCAGGTCTTTTTTTTTTGTCTTATTTTTTAAAGATTTTATTTATTTATTTGACAGAGAGAGGCACAGCGAGAGAGGGAACACAAGCAGGGGGAGTGGGAGAGGGAGAAGCAGGCTTCCTGCGGAGCAGGGAGCCCGATGCAGGGCTCAATCCCAGGACCCTGGGATCATGACCTGCGCCGAAGGCAGACGCTTAACGACTGAGCCACCAGGCGCCCCTCTGCTCAGGTCTTGATCTCAGGGTTGTGAGTTTAAACTCCACGTTGGGTTCCACGCTGGGCATGGAGTCTACTTAAAAAAAAAAAGAAGGAATATTAGTAGCTCTTATTACCAGGATGGGATCTGGCAGCCCTATCATTTCTGCAGATGAGGGAACTGCAGGCCTTAAAGATCCCCAGGAGGGAGCCAATCTGTGTAGCTGAGAGATCTGGAGATGGAGATTTCCACCATGTGATCTTAGTTTTCTTATAGGTGTTATAAAATTCCTTATTGGCAAGGGATTGGGACAATGAGAACTGAGCAAAAGTTGAATCTCTGGAGGAATGCAGTAGGTCCCCTATAACGTGGAAGGTAAACATCTACTGTCTTGTTGCCAGTTCCCAAGTCATACTGGAACAGTTCACTGTCCTGCATTGTCTGCATTGGACCCAGCTGATAGGGACAGGCTTCTCATTTAATTTGTGCCCTTGTTTAAGTGTTTCTCCTGGCACAAACATTGCATTTTTCTTCATCTTTAAAAAATGCATGGGAACACTAGGTGAATGCCAGTCACTTTGGAACTGAGGGCACCTCTGGCTTTCTTCTGGCCCTGAGGAACCTTTTTTTTTTTTTTTTTTTTTAAGATTTTATTTGCGAGAGAGAGAATGAGAGACAGAGAGCAGGAGAGGGAGGAGGGTCAGAGGGAGAAGCAGACTCCCTGCTGAGCAGGGAGCCCGATGTGGGACTCGATCCCGGGACTCCAGGATCGTAACCTGAGCTGAAGGCAGTCACTTAACCAACTGAGCCACCCAGGCGCCCGGCCCTGAGGAACCTTGACACATCTCTCCACCCGGAGTTACATTTGAGTAATTAACATCTTGAAGGGTCCTGCTTTCAAGTGAGTGAATTAAAGTAGGGAATAAAGTGGGTAGATTGGAAAATAATTTCAGGAAATCACCACTTTACATGGAAAAAAGAACAAGTGGAAATAGACTAAAATGTTAACAGTGGTTGTCTTTAGGTGGAAGGACTGTGAGTAAAATATCTTTTCATTATTCTGTGATTTCACTTTTTTTTTTAATAAGAGACTCTTCTGGTTTTTCTTTTAAAGATTTTATTTATTTGTTTGACAGAGAGCACAAACAGGGGGAGCGGCAGGCAGAGGGAGAGGGAAAAGCAGGCTCCCCACCAAGTAGGGAGCCCGATGTGGGGCTCGATCCCAGGACCCTGGGATCATGACCTGGGCCGAAGGCAGACCCCAACCAACTGAGCCACCCAGGTGCCCCTGATTTCACATTTTCTAAAGTGAAGACGTACTATCTTTATAATAGGAAAAAGAACTTTAAAATTGCCATTTTAAATTACTGATAAGCAGTGACATCCAAATGAAAAGTAGCCACAGTTTATAGTGTGATTAATAAACACATAACGAGGGTCCGCCCTTTTGGCTCCCTGAGCAGCACCATGGCGGTCGGCAAAAACAAGCGCCTTACGAAAGGCAGCAAAAAGGGAGCCAAGAAGAAAGTGGTTGATCCATTTTCTAAGAAAGATTGGTATGATGTGAAAGCACCAGCTATGTTCAATATAAGAAATATTGGAAAAACATTAGTCACAAGAACTCAAGGAACCAAAATCGCATCTGATGGCCTCAAGGGTCGTGTTTTTGAAGTGAGCCTTGCTGATTTGCAGAACGATGAAGTTGCGTTTAGAAAATTCAAGCTAATTACTGAGGATGTTCAGGGCAAAAACTGCCTGACTAATTTCCATGGCATGGATCTTACCCGTGACAAAATGTGCTCCATGGTCAAAAAATGGCAGACCATGATTGAAGCTCATGTTGATGTCAAGACTACCGATGGTTATTTGCTTCGTCTCTTTTGTGTTGGTTTTACTAAAAAACGCAATAATCAGATTCGGAAGACCTCTTATGCTCAGCACCAACAGGTCCGTCAAATTCGGAAAAAGATGATGGAAATCATGACCCGAGAGGTGCAAACAAATGACTTGAAAGAAGTGGTCAATAAATTGATTCCAGACAGCATCGGAAAAGATATAGAAAAGGCTTGTCAGTCTATTTATCCACTCCATGATGTGTTCGTTAGAAAAGTAAAAATGCTGAAGAAGCCCAAGTTTGAATTGGGAAAGCTCATGGAGCTTCATGGTGAAGGTAGTAGTTCTGGAAAAGCTACTGGGGATGAGACCGGTGCTAAAGTTGAACGAGCTGATGGATATGAGCCACCAGTCCAAGAATCTGTTTAAAAGTCAGACATTTAATGGTGACAAATAAAAAATCATATTTGTGATGTTTAAAAAAATAAATAAATAAAAAATAAACACATAACGAGGGATGCCCGGGTGGCTTAGTTGGTTAAGCATCAGACTCTTGGTTTCAGCTCAGGTTGCAATCTCAGGGTCATGAGATGGAGCCCCTGAGTGAGGCTCTGAACTCAGCATGAAGTCTGCTTGAGATTCCCTTTCCCTCTCCCTGCCCCTACTGCTTGTGCATTCGCTTTCTCTCTCTCTCAAAATAAATAAATAAATCTTTAAAAATAAAAATAAACACACAACGAGTATAGATCCCAGTTAGGCCAATATTTTGGGTTAATTGGGTCAAAGTGGTATTGTAAAAGAGAATTGCAAATGCCAGCTGAGATTTGTGATGAAAGATTCAAGCCACCTCATCCCCTTATGAAATGTACGTGGTAGGGGTGCCTGGGTGGCTCAGTCGGTTAAGTGTCTGCCTTCAGCTCAGGTCATGGTCCCAGGGTCCTGGGATCGAGTCCCGCGGCCTCCTTGCTCAGCAGGGAGCCTGCTTCTCCCTCTGCCTGCTGCTCGCCCTGCTTGTGCTCTCCCTCTCTGTCAAGTAAATAAATAAAATCTTTTTTTAAAAAAAGAAATGTACGGGGCGCCTGGGTGGCTCTGTCATTAAGTGTCTGCCTTCGGCTCAGGTCATGATCCCAGGGTCCTGGGATCGAGTCCCGCGTCGGGCTCCCTGCTCCGCCAGAAGCCTGCTTCTCCCTCTCCCACTCCCCCTGCTTGTGTTCCCTCTCCCGCTGTGTCTCTGTCAAATAAATAAAATCCTTAAAAAAAAAGAAAAAAGAAATGTATGTGGTATAGAAACAAAACAAAAATTCAGCTTCTG
Source organism: Neomonachus schauinslandi (assembly GCF_002201575.2). Classification (NCBI taxonomy): domain Eukaryota; kingdom Metazoa; phylum Chordata; class Mammalia; order Carnivora; family Phocidae; genus Neomonachus; species Neomonachus schauinslandi. The sequence goes on along the minus strand of NC_058412.1, from coordinate 115,995,125 downwards.
GTCATTCAGTAGCTCAATTAAGTTTATAGGTTGCCTGGGAGCTGAGAAAAAGAACCATGTTCTATTGGAGGTTAAATATCATCAAGCTTGTGCTCTGTTAAGTGGCACAGATGTTTGGGATGCTTGTGATTGGCCTGTGGGGTCCATAGTTTGAGGAGTGTTCCTGACTGGCATCCTCTGGGTTCTTAGAAGGAATGATAAAAGGGCCTTTGTTAGTCTGTTCTAAAGTAGTCATAGTTGGAAGCAGAATTTATTTTGATGTATTGGTCAGTAATAGCTAAAAGGTAGCCTAGACTCCATACCCTCTCCATAGCTAAGTAAATCAAAGCCATGTAATCCTATGTCTGGAGGGAAAAACAGAAAAATGAATTAATACAGTAGGCTAATATTTTATGAAGGCTTTTGTGATTCTCACAATCAAAAGTAATTATTCCTTCTTTGAACTATTATGCCCCTTCTATTTACTTCTCATTTTGTAGTTAGTTTTATAGATAGCTGTCATCTCTACTCTAGTAAGCTCCTGGAAAGCAGGGACCTTTTTTTTATCTTCCATAATGCTTTGCACACTGGGTACTCAGTAAGTGGTAATAACTACATCCCCAACTCACTGAATTAGCATTTTTCTGGACTGATGAGTTCATGGCCAAGGAAGAGGGGAGGAAGCCTGGGGCTTTAAAGTCTGGATGGAAATACTGGCAATATCCAATATTTGCAGCCTTTCCCCATGACTCCCTGTCCAGTGGGATGGAGTAAGGATTTATGACTCATTACCCTGTCTCCTCCTCTCCAACTACTTTCTTCTCCTAGAAGTGTTTTCCTGTCTTCTCTGTCTCTGTGTTAGTTATTTTTTGCTATATAAGAAATCACTCCAAAACAGAATAATTATTACTATTCATACTTTCCGTGGGTCAGGAATTCAGGTGGTGGCTTGGTAGGGTGGTTCAAGCTTAGGGTCTCCAATGTGGTTGCAGTCAGATATCTCTGGGGCTGCAGTCATCTGAAGTCTTGACTGGGGCTGGAAGATCCATGTGCAAGGTAGCTCACTCACATGGCTCACGGGTTGGTACTGGCAAGATGGTTCCTCTTGGCATGGGCCTCCCCAGAGGACTGTGTGAATGTCCTCACAATACCATAGCTGGCTTCCCCCAGAACTAATGAATGGAGACTGTAATGTCTTGAAGCAGAAGCTATGCCATTTATGACGCAGCCTCAGAAGCCATATATTGCTGCCTCTGCCATATTTTATTATGTTACACACCATTCCTGATTTATTTGGATTGGAGACTACATGACTGCAAATATCAGGAATCAAGGATCATTGGGTTGTTTGGAGGCCATCTTGGAAGCTGGCTCTCATACTCTCCATCCACTGTTCTGATTCCCTAAGTGAAGGCTGATGAGTTTAGCCTTGGTTCATCTGCCCCTTAATTCTCATTCCTTAGTCAGGGCCTCATCCTAGCATTAGCCTTCAATTTTTGTTTCCCTCTTAATCCATCCCCCAAACTGTTGTTTCCTGAAGCATAGCATTGAGTGTGTTGTTCTCTTAGTTATACATCTTCAGTAACTAAACTGGACACTCCAGAAGGGCAAAGACTATTGTATTAATTATCTGTTGCTACAAAGAAAAAAAGAAAGTACTACCACAAACTTACTGACTTAAAACAAGACACAACACACATTTATTATCTGACAATATCTGGGGGTTGGGAATCTGGCATGGGTTGACCCAGGTCCTCTGCAAGTCTGCAGTGAAGGTGTTGGTCAGGGCTGTTTTCTCATCTGACGTTTTGATTGGGGAGTGATCCACTTCCAGGCTCATATGGTTGTTGGCAGCAATCAGTTTTTACAAGTTAGACTGAGGGTCTTAGTTTCTTAACTCTTTTGGCTGGAGGCTGTCCTCAGTTCCTTGCCATGTGGCCCTCTCACAACATGCCAGCTTCTTCAAATCTAGCAAAGGAAAGTGTGTTTTTCAGCAAGACAGATGTTAAAATATTATATAATATCATCATGTACAGGTACTCCTGTACATACCATCAGTTACCATTTTGGTTACAAGCAAGCCAGGGGTCTCACCCACCCTCAGTGGTGGGCAGGGGGATAATGGAAGGGTGTGAATAGGAGGCAGAGATCATTTTAAAGTCTGTCTGCCATGACTGTTTAGTTTCCTTCGTCTTCAGCATCCTGAGCAGTGCATGACGTATACTAAGCTCTAGTATTTGAATGAATGGACATAGTGTGACTATTATGTTTTCAGCTTCAAGTTTAAGCCTCTTTCTTTACTTCGTTTTCTTCTGTTTCAGAGTTACTGATTTATTCTTGAGAATCCTCTACTCTCATCTATCCTCATGGATGAGCTTCAGGATGTTCAACTCACAGAGATCAAACCACTTCTAAATGATAAGGTAAAGACTACACTGTTTTCACTAAACTATGTATGTCTTTTCTTCTGTGATTAGTTCATTTTCTCTATTTTCTGAATAGTAACTAATTCAAAACATACTCAGCTTTTCTATGGAGGAAATACTTTAAAAAATATGTTTCTTAACGCTTTGATGTCTTTCCTTCCTTTTTTCTTTCCTCCTACTTTTGTTTCCACGGGCCAGATCCAATCAAGTTATTCTTGAGATTTTTCCTGTTTTACTGATAGAGACGTTAAAGGAAAAAATAATATGACAGAATTAGGATGAGAGAAAGGTTTCACTTAGAACCCAAGTGTCTTGACTTTCTGTTTCTATAAGGAGAATGAACATCCATGGCTGGTGATGTATATAGGCTGCAACACTTTCCCTAAAGTTTGTCAAGTCTGTGATGTAACCTTTCTGTCAGCTTTGAGGTTTTCATCGGGATGTGTGGATATCAATAATACGCCCCATTTTTATGTTAGTGTTGGAGAACAGTGAGCCGCATAGTGCACAGCCACCAGGATTCAGGGAGAGTGGTGTGATGGTAGGAGTTACCAAAAAGCTAAGACCTCTCTCCTGTCCCTCCCCATTCAGTAAATGTGCCTGAAATTCCCTCTTTTCTACCCTTTGCTTTTCGTTTATTGTCATTGCCCCTATTAAAATACTCTTATAGCTTGGTGTGAATGAGCCTGTGGCATTCTTCCCTGAGAAAAGTATTGATAAAAAGTAAGAATAAAGATGGATGAGGTTGGGATGGGGGTACTACACCAGAAGATACTGTAGCCCTTATCTTTTTTTGCCCAAAGGCGCATCTATAACTTTTGGGGCTTTTGACTCAACTGTGTATTTATTAATTTGCTATTGAATCCTGCCAGTCTTGTTTTCATTCCTGTGACCTCATCTCTCCACCTACATTCCCACCCTTTCCTTTTATCCTGCACTAGTTTTTGCTTTCTCCCTTGTCAAGCTGCACACACGTTTTTAAGCCCCCATTTGGTTTTTCCTGCTGCTTTCCCTCATGTTTTCAGAAAACCCTCTCCTTTATTGTCTTTGGTGCATGTGAAGGGCTGTCCCCAAAATGATGTGCCACTAGGAGGAAGGAAATAAAATCTGCATCTGTAGAGCTTATGTATAGCCACAGAAATGAATAGTTACAGGTGGGAGTAAGCAGTTTAGCTTCAGGAAGGTAGTAATCCATCCTAAACCTGGCTGATCATCAGAATCAGCTGGGTAATTGTTTAAAAATACAGAATATTGGGTCCCACTGTAGACCAACTAAATTGGAATGTGAGGGGAGGGGGACAGGCACACACATACCTTTCTGTGATCAGTGGTCCTCAACTTTAGCTGCTTTTTGGAATTACTTGGGGAGATTTAAAAATCACCAGCGATTTTTTGGTTCTCCAAAAAGTTTCTGACTAAATTGGTCTGGGGTATGGTTGAGCTTTTTTAAAAAATTCCGAAGTTGAGAACCATGCCTCAAGTGACTGGTTAGTCATTGTTGGAAACCCGTGACCTGATATTTGAGGACTGGGGCACAAATAGGAGGAGGATCCTTCCTAGATCCTGGAAATTCACAGGATGCCTGAGTAGGCCTACATGAAAGAGCTGCAGGAGTTAATTGACCGCGTATCTCATAGAAAAGACAGCTGGAAAAGGAAAGATTGAATGAATGTGATGATAGAAATGCAGTGAATTAACTCCTGGGTCCTCCTTTCTGAGGCCACAGTGATGCCTTGGCTGCGTCTGAAGTGTGCCCAAGTGCTGTGGATGGAATTTGTGCACCTCTCCTCTCCCCAAACTCACATGTTGAAGCCCTCACCCCCTATGTGACTATATTGGAGATAGGGCCCTTAGGAGGTGATTAAGGTTAAATTAAGTCATAGTGTGGAATTGGAGTGTGAATCCAATAGAATTGCTGGCCTTGTAAGAGGAAGAGAGATCTCGCTCTCTCACACTCTGCC
>NC_058412.1:115766800-115990659 GCF_002201575.2 Neomonachus schauinslandi | reverse complement strand
CCCCCCCCCCCCCCCCCCCCCCCCCCCCCCCCCCCCCCGCCATGTGAGGACACAGCAAGGTGGTAGCCGTCTGCAAGCCAGGAAGAGAGCTCTCACCAGAAACCAAACCCTGCTGGAATCTTGATCTTGGACTTCCAGCCTCCAGAACTGTCAGAAAATAAATTTCTCTTGTTTAAGCCTCTCAGGCATCCCAAGCAGTCTAAGACACCAAGCAATCAATATCTCACTTCCTAACATCTGTTAGCTCCTCTTTGATAGGACTGTGCTGTTCCTGCCCACTTCCCACGCTCCCTCTCTCTCCCTGAGACATGTTCCTATCCCCTCACTATTCGTGAGAGCTCCCCTGCTCCAGCCCAGCTTTGCAGAAGATTGGCAAGAGGCCCTCTTTGGATGATGGCATTCTCAAACAAAGAGTTCCACCCCCTATAAGTCCCCCTGCCCCACTACATGAGTGTTTCCGTCTTTGCCCAGCAAGTGTGTGCTTCTGCATTCATTGTGAAAGGTATGATGGTAATGCCCTTCATCAGTTATTTTATTTGATCCCCCCAGTACCCTGGTGGTAATAGGGAGCACAGATCAGTTTGTTCCCATACTGCTGGTGAGAAAACTAAGGATGAGAAAGGTGAAGTAGCTTACTCAGATTGAGTATCAGAGAATGCTTGCTGTGGGGCAGGACTTCTCAGTCTTGGCACTGTTAATGTTTTGGGCTGGAAGATTGTTGTGGGGGACCGTTGTGCATGTTGTAGGATGTTTAGCAGCATCCTGGGTCTCTATCCACTAGATGCCAGCATCTCTCAGTGGTGATAACCAAAAATGTCTCCAGACATGGTCAAATGCCCCCTGGGGGCAGAGTCTCCCATTTGAGAACCACTACTATAGGGGATAGGCCTCCAGATTTGAATAGGAGTAGAACTCTTGAAGTTTTTTGTTTGGGAGGAGTTTTTTTGGCCTAGCCTACTATTATTTATATTTATTAAGCACTCTTATATGCCAGCTGTTACCTTCTCTCTTTTAAATCAAAAGAGTATCCCTTTGAAGTACATAGTATTATTCCTAACTTAGAAGATGAAAATCTGACTGAAAAACTGACTTGCCCAGTCAGTATGTGGCAGAGTCAGAACTGAAACCGGGCCTCCCCTATCCTAATCCCTTAGGCCTTTCCACTATGCTGACCCCATCACCTCTGTGACTTGCCCTGTCTCTTTAAGGAAAAGTCTAGAAACGTGTATCAGTTCACTTCATCTTTTTGTCCATTCTTATAGATATACTCTTATCCAGAAGGCATCACCATATCCTTCCAGGCTTCAGGGAGCTGGAGGAAGTCTAGACCCAACCTGTTATGGAGAGATTTGTCCTGAGATGACTATAAGGAAGCATTCTCAAAATAGCTTTAAGCAAGGCTTATGTTAACTCATCTCTTGTCATTTGTTGGTACTTTTCCCATTTAATTTTAGTGTGCTTGTAATTTTGTCTGTGGCTCAGATTTGTGAAGAAGTGGGTAATCTTGCCATGCTTCTTTTGGCTCCAGTGATGAAAAGATGCAACTGCCAGCACTTATCTTTGTTTTTGGGGGCAGAAATTGTACAGACATATGAACTGATTTTTTTTTTAAATAACATTTAGCTATTTTTAGTGCATTTTCACAAGTATTATATTCTCCTTAAATCTCCCAACCTGCTATGGAATAAGTAGTTAAAGGTTTTAACTACTTAAAATGGAATATCTTAACTCCATTTTACAGGTAAGGCTGAGAGAAGGTTATATGACTTATCCAAAGTTAGTGTCCAGTAAGGTGGTGAAGCCAAGACTAGTACCCAAATCTGTTTACTTCAACTCAGATCAGGGGGTTTAGGCCTCTTCCCACCATCTACCGCCTCTTGGAGCTGGTTATTCCAGCTTCCTCAACCACCAGACCTTGTAACAAGCAAGAGAGTTAACCAGTTAGTGCTTCCTTTTCCCTGACCTCAACTACATTAAAATATGTGCCAGAAAAGACTAGCAGAAAAATACGAAAACATTAACGATAGCAGCTATTTGTCAATAGAGAGATGATGGATGATTATAATTTTCCTTATACTTCTCTACAATGAGCATGTACCTTCCTTTTTGTAATTAGAAAACCAGAAAAAGGAGCGCCTGGGTGGCTCTAGTCGGTTAAGCGTCTGCCTTCAGCTTAGGTCATGATCCCGGTGCTGGGATCAAGGCCCACATTGGGCTCCCTGCTCAGTAGGGAATCTGCTTGTCTCCCTCTCCCTCTGCCTGCGGCTCTGCCTGCTTGTGCTCTCTCTCTGTCAAATAAATAAATAAAATCTTAAAAAAAAAAAAGAAAGAAAGAAGAAAACCAGAAAAAAGGGATTTGGTATGGTACAAAAATACTGAGCCTAGTGAAAGCCAAAGGGCAGCCTTGAGGAAATAAGTAGAAGGCCCCCTTTGGCTTCTGTGGAATTGAGGAAATATCAAGGAGGGGAGTAACTATTTAGTGGGGAGAATAGAAACAAGTTATTTACTTCTTTCTGGTTGTTAAAATAGAAAGTGAGATAGACCCTACTGCAGTTTAAGTTTTCCGTCTCTACTAGTGACTGGAAATATAAGCAGAGGAGAGAGGAGGGAGAAGCCGTGCATTTTTATAACTTTCAGGACAGCAGAGACAGCCAAAAGGGTTAGTGCCAAGGCTTTTTTTTTTATTTTAAAAAGTTATTGACATTTTCATTAAAGAATATTCTTTCTGAAGTGCTACATCTACTATGCACTGGAGGGTGGGTATCCCTTAATGTGCTAAGAAGTAATCGTCACATGTTATAAGAAATGACCCAGATGGGACTGGAGCAGGAAATGAGTTCCTGAGCAAGTAATGCTGCCACTGTGACAGAACACTGTCAACCAGCTACAAGATCAGCAGGAGATGGTGGAAGAAGCCTTAGCCACAGGATGCCTAAGGCATTTTTAGTGCAGGGGGTCAGTGACACATGTTATTAGCCTGATAGTATGTTACTTTAGAGGAGAAGTTATTTTGGAGTTGAAATTGTACCTTTTCAGCAGTCTGCAGATGATTATCTGATTGTAGATAGTTGTATCCAAGTATCTGACCTCTTTACAAATTTCCTTATGAAGTCTGTTTCTTAATTAGTATTTTTCAAAGGTAATAATATAGATGCTTAAAATATGTATACACATATGCCCACATAAACAAACACTTGCATATATATAATTTTTAATCTGGATTATTAGTTTGAACAGATGCCTACTTAAAAACAGTTTAATGATGATTGTAAAACATTGATTTATTAATCTGTGTTAATTGATTATATTAATCTTTATTAACAAAGAAAAACAGTATTTTCTAGGCTTATCTATATAGTTCATCTTTCCACTTTCTGTTGGTAAGGATTATTGTCTTTTGTTACTAAAAATGCCATATTTTATTCTCTTTGACATTTTTTTTTCAAATCAGCTTGTTTCTAAAATTTTTACTGTTGTAACAACTCTTTCTCCCTACTTTAGTTCCTAGCATATCAATTGCATGTAACTTTGGTATTCATTTCTTAACTCAAATTAACTCTCTCTATTTTGAGATGCTTATAACCTTTACAAAATGATGTTTACTGCATTTACTAAGTACCAGGACTGGGAGTAGAGTGATAAATCAGACACAGGTCCCCGACCCCACTTCAAGTTCACAGAAGAGGTAGATTTACCCCAAATCTCTTCCTGTTGGTAGTTGATTCTAAGGTCTTACACATCTTGCCTTTCTTTATATCTGTTGTTTTCTGTCTTTTGAAACTATATATGCCTCTTGACTAGATCTCATGTTGGGAAACTACATTTTTCTTCTCCCTAGCAATTACTTATTTTTTTATATCCCCCCCACCCCCTTCTTTTCATACTTCTCTTCATTCGTTGATCTATTCTTAGTTGCTTCTTGCTTATTCTCCAGGCTTGTATTTGAGAGAATGACTTCTTTTTAACTTACCTTCTTGAGCTGCTTCATTTACCTTCTACATTTGGCTCTGAGGCTACACCAGAAAATACTCCCCTTGGCTGGCTTCTACCTTAACTGTAACTTACAGTAATGATGTATCTTTTTTCTTGACTTACTCTTTTTTCTGTCTTTCCCCAAATTATTCTACTATTTTAATTTCTTTCTTGAATCTCTTTCTGCTAATTAAGTCTGCTTAGTGCAAGAATCTCTCTGAACATGGAATTACTGGTATCTTCAAAATGGACAGAAAGAAAAAAGAAAACACCCAGAACTTGAAACTTCTAGAAGTTTTGTTAGAGTGTAACCATGTACCTCAAATATCAAAGATAGATAAGTGGCCAGGGAATTCTTTCTCCTTCTAGGATACACCCAGTGAGTAGTATTGAATTTTTAATGAGTTCAGAGAATATGGTTTCAGTTTATCACAGTTGAGTGGGGACCAGCTAATGATCTCCATTCAGACACTCTGGATGCCAAATACTGTCAGACAGACCTGATCATATCCTTTCTCTAAGATGATCACTCAGGAAGCTTGAAGCCATTCTCTAAGACCCGTCTGGCATGTCTTTAAAACAACAACAGCAAGGGCGCCTGGGTGGGTCAGTTGGTTAAGCGTCTGACTCTTGATCTCAGCTCAGGGTGCTTGGTGTTAGGGTTGTGAGTTCAAGTCCTGCGTTGGGTTCCACGCTGGGCGTGGAACCTACTTAAAAAAAAAAAAATTTAAAACAACAATAAGTGTTACACTGAGGAATGTATAGAATTGTTGAATCACTACATTGTACACCTGAAGCTAATGTAACACTGTACATTAATTATACTAGAATTAAAGTAAACAAGTGTTAGATAGTCTTCATCCAGTTATTAGTACCTTTTTTCTGGGAGTCTAGCTGTGTATGTGTGATAAAGAACATATAGTTGTTTTTTGCTAGATGCTTAACAAAGAAGAGTGGCTTTGATTTCTGGAGAGAATTGCCTCTTTCTGCTTTTGGTGTTTCAGAGGCTTTGTGCTCATCTCAGGCTTTAGGAACTCACAGAATGCCTCATGACTGTGATCATGTGGTTGTGAGGAAGGGAACTCATGCATATACGGACCTCTGCTTCTCAAATAGCTCATCGGAATTTGTGTCTCTGTGTTCCATGACCAAGATTTTACTTCAGTCCAGAGTGATTTTCTCTAATCTTTCTAAATAATCTCTAAAGGAACCTCTGGGAGCCCTGTAAGATCGAAGTCCTAATATGATCTGTTTTTACATCATTATACATTATTTCCTCAAAAGATTAAGTGAATCTTTAAATCTTCTATTACAAAATACCAGGTTACATATTTTTTGTACCATACCAGATCTTTTTTTTCTAGTTTTCTAGTTACAAAAAGGGAAGTACTCGCTCATTGTAGAGAAGTATAAGGAAAATTATAATCATCCATCATTTCTCTATTGAGAAATAGCTGCTATTGTTAATGTTTTGGTATTTTTCTGCTAGTCTTTGTGGTGCATATTCATGTAGTTGAGGTTAAAATGTAAAGACTATTTGTATCCTAATTTATTTTCACTAAATGACCATGTCCTACTGAAACCATCTACCCTAGTCCGTGAGAGGGCCCTTCTTTTTGCTTCTCATAGTCTAACTAGAAATTAAACACAGTGACTTCTCTGAAAGAGTTCTCAGGTATTGTGTGAGACTAGTGGGAGACGTGGAACACGATGATCCTTTTGCCGATGGCAGCATTCTATGGAGATGTGCTGCATGGTCCCATCTGGATGGTGACTTGTCTTTCCATGCTGTGACTGCATCAGACTTTATTTTGTGAACTTGGTTTCATGCCAGGAATAATACTTCAGACTAGCAGTCTCTACGACTCTCCTGTTCTCAGTGCCACCTCTTCTCTCTGTGACTGGTAATCTGTTGTGGCTTTACTGCCACTTTTAGAGAAACAAGGGTGTGCTCATCCATAGCCTTATTCTTTCAGAATCTTTCTGTATCTGCACTGCCCAATAATACAATAGCTACTAACCACATGTGTCTATTGAGCACTTGAAATGTGAGTAATGTGAGAAACTGGATTTTTTTTTTTTTTTTTAAAGATTTTCTTTATTTGCCAGCGAGAGAGAGGGGGAGAGTACAAGCAGGGGGAGTGGCAGGCAGAGGGAGAAGCAGACTCCCAAGGAGCCTGATGTGGGACTCGATCCCAGGACCCTGAGTTCATGACCTGAGCCGAAGGCAGACGCTTAACCATCTGAGCCACCCAGGTGCTCCTGGATTTTTTGTTTTAATAAATTTTAGTTGACACATGTAGCTAAATGGCTACCGTAGTGGATAGTGCCACTCTATATCATCTCAGCTGGTTCTGCTAGTTACTCTTATGGAGAGGACAGCTTATATCTTTAGGGTGTGTGTGTGTGTGTGTGTGTGTGTGTTTTACACCGTGGGCTGTGTTTTTTTAACATCTCTGTTTTGTCCTGCCGGGAGTGTAGAGGGTGGACACAGAACTGTTTCTTTCTTTCCTTTCTTCTTCTTCTTCTTCTTTTTTTTTTAAGATTTATTTATTTATCCTAGATGCAGGGAGGGGCAGAGGGAGAGGGAGAGCCTTAAGCAGACTCCACCCTGAGCACGGAGCCCAACACAGAGCTTGATATCACAACCCCAAGATCATGACCTAAGCTGAAACCAAGAGTCGACTGCCCAGTCAGTTGCGCCACCCAGGCCCCCGGATACAGAACTGTTTCTAAGAGGATCTTCTGGAAGGGGTATGGGACTGCTCTGCACTCCTTTGGGATCAGATATCTAGATCCTGTCTGGAGGGGCAGCTTTTGGAAAGGTGCTTAGTAGCAGTTCTACTGGAAGCCATTCTAGACAGAATAGAATATGTTATGATAACGCGGTTTCTAAATAATGAAAGGTTTTTTTCCAGGGGAGGGGCATTTACTTTATGAAAGATCAAGTCAGAATGTTTTTTTCCCACTAAAACACATCATTCATTATTCTTTTTATATACTCTTAGGTCATATTTTTTGCAACTCTGGTATCTGAAATGCTACAAAAATGCATTTGAGTCATTGCATTGATTTTTTTTTTTTTCAATCAAACATTACTATGATATAATCTCTTTTTAGAAGCTTGGTGAATTCTTCTTGGATCTTTTGACTATGTTCTACTTTTTAAATGACTCAGTGACTTGTCCTTTCTCCTATCAGCAATTTCACAGGATGCAACAGATATGGCAGTGCATTAGGAATCTGGTTTTGTCTGTCTTTCCCTCTTTCAGTGACTGTGCCTTTTTCCCTTGTTAAATTTATGACTCTTCCGGGACACCTGGGTGGCTCAGTCGGTTAAACATATGCTTTCGGCTCAGGTCATGATCCCAGTGTCCTGGGATCAAGTCCTGCATCGGGCTCCTTGCTCAGCAGGAAGCCTGCTTCTCCCTTTGCTGGCCACTCCCCCTACTTGTGCTCTCTCTCTAACAGATAAATTTTAAAAATCTTAAAAAATTTTTTTACAAGTCTTCCATTTCTCATCCATCTGTATCTTTGTTCTTCTCTTGATCCTTTAATTGCTGGTTCTGGGCACCCTGGCTCCTGCCCTCCTTTGCTCCTCTCAGGGTTGGCCTTCAACCCCGTTTTTTCCAGGTACTTCCTAGGTGAGTTGTGAGTGTGCTCTAAGACTCTGATCCATGTTTTACCCTCTTTCTGCAAGTTCTCATTGCTCTCTTTAGGTAGGGAAGCAGGAAGTACAAACTTTACTGGGCAACCGGGCTCCTTTCCTTTATCTTCACACAAAGCCTGCCAAAGTGTAATCTCACCTTCTACTAACATGTTAGGAGCCCACCCTGCCTCTGAAGCCTTGTGATGAGAACCATTTTAGTTTTATGGCAACCAAGAGGCTGCACGTGCACTGCTTGCTCTGTGAACTGAACTTGCTGCACATTTGGGGAAGCCACATGGGGAAACTGACTGTGTTTTCTGCCTTCTGTTGACAGACTGGTACACGAAACTTCCAGGACTTTGACTGTCAGGTAAGGACTGTACAAGCACCAAAGGGGGGCTATGTACAGGATCTCTGCAGTGCTTCCCTCCCTGTCCTGGTGGCCTGTAGAAGTGGATCTCTCTTCATAGCTAATCATAACTCCTTCATGTTCTTTTGGTCATTAGATCAAGTTTATTTAAAATGATTTGCTGTCGTGTTCAAAAATTGCCTGCCAGGTGCCTGTTTTATGGTTGTAGGTTACTGGGTTGAACTGTCATTTTGTGATTAAGATCTCCTCTCCTCAAATGATATTGGAAACCTCAGTCACAGGTGTTAAATGGAGGGTTGTCACTTCGCTGCAGAGAAGGTGGGGGAGGGGCAGTTTGGAGGGGAGACTTATCAACAAAATCTTTTTCTTACCTTTTTTTTAAGTTTTATTTATTTAAGTAATCTCTACACCCAATGTGGGGCTCGAACTCGTGACCCCAAGATCAAGAGTCACATGCTTCTTTGATTGAGCCAGTCAGGTGTCCCAACAAAATCTTTTTCTAAAAGAAAAAGACAAATTAAGCATTATTAATACAAAATGCAGATTTCCTTTGGCTTTATGCTTGTAGATGCAAAATTCAATTTGACTCATTAGTATTTAATTAAATGATACTGTTCTTCCTAGTTGCTTTTGCCTTTATCTGTGTTGCCAGTTTGAAAATCAATGAAATGAACCAGCATCTCTCCATCTACCTACTTTATCTATTGACTGGCCCTGAAAGAAACGGGAGGAAGGAGTGAGTACATGGAAATGAGAACCTTATAACCATGCAGCCTGACTGTCCTACTTTGGGGATGGATATCATAGTAGTGGCTATTAGAAGCAACATGAAGTAGGGGCGCCTGGGTGGCTCAGTTGGTTAAGCTACTGCCTTCAGCTCAGGTCATGATCCTGGAGTCCTGGGATCGAGTCCCATGTCGGGCTCCCTGCTCAGCAGGGAGTCTGCTTCTCCCTCTGACCCTCCCCCATCTCATGCTCTCTCTCTCTCTCTCTCTCTCATTCTCTCTCTCAAATAAATAAATAAAATCTTTAAAAAAAAAAAAAAAGAAGCAACATGAAGTAGACTCAGAGTACTAGGCAGGGAAGGAAGTGCTGGAAAACCAACTTCCTTGCTTCCAGGATTCAGCCAACCTGTAAATGCATATGCAGGTAGTTACTTTTATTTTATTCTGAAGATTTTATTTATTTATTTATTTGAGAGAAAGCATGAGCAGAGGGAGAGGGAGAAGTAGATTCCCTGCTGAGCAGGGAGCCTGATGAGGGGCTCAGTCCCAGGACCCCGGTATCATGACCCCCAGCCGAAGGCAGAGCTCAACCAACTGAGCCACCCAGACACCCGCAGGCAGATAGTTATTTTTATTTTATTTATTTGACAGAGAGGGAGCACAAGCAGGCAGAGCAGCAGGCAGAGGGAGAGGGAGAAGCAGGCTCCCCGCTGAGCAGAGAGCCCAACGTGGGACTCGATCCCAGGACCTTGGGATCATGATCTAAGCCAAAAGCAGACGCTTAACTGACTGAGCCACCCAGGCATCCCCAGATAGTTATTTTTAGATAAGCATTTTTATATTAAGTACAGTGGTGTCTCTCTATAGCATTAGCATTGAAAGGAGGAACTAAACCAGTTACATCATCATAATGTATTAGGTGCCTGCTATAGATAGTAAGCATACATCATCTCCAGTTCTTGGAGCACTTTCATAAGGTGGTTTTTATTTTTTTTGTTTTACAGATGAGGAAATTGAGAATCAGGTTTCATAACTTGCCATTGGGTAGAATTGCAGTTGCAAAACCCCACTCTTCCTGGATCCGTAGCCTGTTTTTTCCAACCTGGAAATGTCTAGAACTGAGAAGTTTTTAAAGAGTTGAGTTGTTCTTAAAGCTGAAGTTCTTTAACAGAACAGGTGTAACTTATTTTGTAAGGGGCAGGTTCATAGCATCGTTACAGATTTCTGAATCCCAGTGTCAAACACCTCTTGGTGTGACTATTTGGTACTTCATATATACAAGAGAATCAACCTAGTGATGTTAAAGAATCACTTGCTGTAGGTCCTTTACACAAAAAATAAGTCATTTTTGGATAAGTAGTGGCAGTCAAGTTTGGGTTTACTTGTTTTTAATTTTTTTTTTTTTTAAAGATTTTATTTATTTGACAGAGACACAGCGAGAGAGGGAACACAAGCAGAGGGAGTGGGAGAGGGAGAAGCAGGCTTCCCGCTGAGCAGGAGCCCGATGCGGGGCTCGATCCCAGGACCCTGGGATCAAGTCCCACATTATGCTCCCTGCTTGGTGGGCAGTCTGGTGGGGAATCTGCTTCTCCCTCTCCCCCAGCCCCCACTCATGCATGCATGCTCTTTCCCTCTCTCTCTCACAAAAATAAATAAAATCTTTAAAAAGAAAAAAGTATAGAAGCATTGATTTTCACCAAATTGAGTACCTCCACCCCCCCCCCCCAAAAAATTAAAAAAAAAAAAATTACAAGCTCAGGGTGCCTGGGTGGCTCAGTCTGTTGGGCATCTGACTTTTGATTTCAGCTGACCTTATGATTTTAGGGTCCTTGGATTAAGCCCCACATCAGGCTCCATGCTCAGTGGGGAGTCTGCTTGGGATTCTCTCTCTCTCCCTTTGCCCCTCCCCATTGCACGCTCTCTGTTTCTCTCCCTCTAAAATAAATAAATAAATCTTTTTAAAAAATATACACACTCACTAAAAAATAGATAAGAAAAAAACAAAAAGTAAATCAAAATTACTTGTTATTTCACTAGTGTTGCTATTTGGTATATATCCTTTATGATTTTTTCACACATAAATATACTTAGATATAAATAAAATTGAGCTTTAGAAATACAATTATGAATCAGTTTTTTAAAATTGAGGCTTAAAAATATTCTGGCAGGGGTGCCTGGCTGCCTCGGTCAGAAGAACATCTGACTCTTGATCTCAGGGTCATGAGTTCAAGCCCCACATTGGGTGTAGAGATTACTTAGATAAATAAATATTTTTTAAAAAACAGTCTGACAAAAATTTGGTATTTTTGGTAAAGCCTTAATATAGTAACATGTTCTGGCCTTGTGAAATCTAAGTTTTAGTTCAATCCTGATACAGGTAGAACTGTGAGTGTTTGTCACTGTCTGTCACATGTCTGTCACTGGTTTTAAATGTACAGGCGCTTTGTGCTCTAAAGAAGAAAAAACCATAGACCCTTCTTTTTTCCTCCTTCCGGCACCTATGAATGCTCTTCTACCACCATTCTTGTCTGTGTCTTTGTTAAAGGCTTATATGATGTTCTGGAGACTGGGACCCCTGGGTCAGGAGTCTAGCAACAGGTTGATAGAAGGCCCAAGAGCTAGGAACTGTGATGTTAGAAGTCTAGAATGGCCTGGTTTGCCTGAAGGCATCCCAGAAACTATTGGGCATTCTTAGGAGACAAAACAGAACAGATCCAAAGCCAGCATTGTCACTAAATGGAAAAGCATCAGCATTGGCATTGGTGTTGACTATTCGCGTAACTGTGGCGCCATATTACCTGAAGCCATTTAATCAGGGCTTCCTTCTGATCTCTGTCTTGCCTCAGAAAAATCTTTAAGGCATATTTGATGATGTCCCTGGGAAGTTATCTTAGAGTCGTCAGCCAAGCTCACAGCTTCAGTCTAAACCACCTTTTCCCTCTGTTTTCTTTACCGATCAACTACGTGCTCCCCCCCCCCCCCCCCAATAATTGAAACTATAATCAGAAGTTTACCATTTCTCAGGGCACCTTGCTGGCTCAGTCGGTGGAGCATATGACTCTTGATCTCAAGGTTGTGAGTTCAAGCTCCACGTTGGGCCTAGAGCTTACTTAAAAAAATGGCTTACTCTTGGTTCTTTGATCATCCTAAATGACTTCATTGATATTTAGCTCCCCTGAGGCAAACGGCAGTTATAATTGGATGTAAGATGATGTGGGAAGGGGTGGTTAGAGGTGACATGATTAGGATTGAGGAGAAGGAAGAAAAGAGCCTGCTGCCAGTTGAAACAATGGATCAGCCAGCTTTTTGTCCATTTATCTATGTCAGTGCTCCTTAATTCTCCTCTCCTTGTGAGACTGTTTAAAGGTTTACAATTAGAGCTGAGACAGATGCTATAGCAGTATATATGATATATTGCTTTCAAAAATAACACTTATCTTGGGGCACCTGCCTGGCTCAGTCGGGAGAGCATGGGACTCTTGATCTTGGGGTTGTGAGTTCAAGCCCCACGTTGGGTGTAAAGATTACTTAAAAATAAAATCTTAAAAAATAAAAAAACACATACATCATCAGAAACAAATTTAGAAAATTCAGAAAAGTATAAAAATACAGGTTGCCTGTCATCCTACCTAGAGATAACCATATTTTATTATATTTATTTCCAGTTTTTACTTTTATGTTCTGGTTACTGAAAGAGTACATGCTCATAGTTGAATATTTGGAAAACACATAGAATTATAAAGAACTAGGAAAAAAAACTCATAATCCTGTAATCCAGGGACAACTATATTAATGTTTAGTGTTAGGTAGATTTGTGTATATATATGTAATTTTTATAAAAGTGATTTTTAAGTTTATATGGTTGTCGAGCTGGATGTACCCTTATGTTCCCTTTTCTGACATAATATTAGAACACAATCTCATTTCTATATCATGTAATTTTTTTTCTATATCATTTTAAAACACTCATAAACAAAATTGCTGATGGATGCCTATTATTTCCTCATTTGTCTATACCATACCTTAACTGTTCCATTATTTTTGGAAATTAGATCACTTATAATATGTTCAGTTCACTGAACATTGTCATGCATAAATTTTATCCACACTTCAGAATATTTCCTTAGGTGGATTCTTGGAATGAGTATATTTAGGGCTCTTGGCATATCTTATCAAATTGTCTTCCACTTCTACCAGAGGGGTACTCAATAAATATTAATGGAGAGTGAAAGCTGCTGTCTGCCAGGATATATCATTCTTGTAGAAGAGGCTAATAATACAGTGAATTCATAAGAATGGAGTTCTTGCTCCTAAAATAATCCAGGCATGGCCAAGGGCTGAGTAATTTCGTGCTAGCTGTTTAATTGCAGTAGCTATTTAGAGGACTGATTTATAGGACCCAACTGTGAGGATTGGTATTTAGTACTGCATTTCAAATGTATATATGTGACTGCCTCTTCTAAAGGGATCTAAACAGCTTTGAACTCTCTTTCCTTTTGAAAAGTTAAAAATTCCTTAAGTTTTTATTCCTGGTACCACTACTACAATTTACTGGGCAACATACCTGATGTCATGAAAAGCAAAAGTTACAACAGATAAAAAGACCTCAGGAATGTACATCTAATTGACACTGCATTGCATTAATCACTAAACAGCTCTAATCTCCTGCAGATCACTTGTTGAATGGGCATTGTTACAAAATAAGAATTATAGGAAATAAGTATCCTGAATGTTCTTTCCACAGAAAAGAGGTGTTTGGAGAGAGCTGGGATTCCGTTGGCTGCTACATTCTTTGTTAGAAAGCTTGACCAGCTCCATGTTCTTCCCTGGCCTTGAAGGATGTGAATGTGGCCCCACTGCTTCCTTTATATACACTCCCCACCCTCAGGAAAGCTAGAATTATTGCTTGCCTACTCCACTTCTGCCTTGTGCTTTTCCTTTCTGGTGGCCTTTGTTCACATTTCCTCCCCCTTGCCCATGCCCACAAACAACTATGATGAAATCAAACCAAAAAAGGTAGGGCATCTCAAGGGGAGGTGGATTTTAGTAAGTTCTAAGGATATAGGTGACTTTATTCTCATTGGGGGGGAAAAAAGAATCTTACAGGAGAAACAGAGGTCCTTTTTATCAGCACTGCATTCTCATTTCCCTTTCCCCCTGTCACTAGAAGGTTTTATTTCCCTGACGAGCTCTGTCATGTCACGGGCACAATGGCCGGCAACTTCCCCAAACCCACGTTCTTCAGTTTAGCAGCCTCATTACTTAAGATCTTTACCTGTAACTCTAGGGAAAAGTCCAGGGGTGGATTCTTGTTGGCTTAGTATGGGTCACGTGTACATTTTTGGACCACTCACTGTGGCCAGAGGGTAGGGTGTGTGAATTGGCCAGACCTGGACCCCCTCCTACCTGGGCTTTCCTACTTAGAGTGTTCTGGACTGTTGGAAGTGGGTTAAATAACCATTCATTCTTTTTCTTCTCATTGTTAACTAAGGCTATGTGAGGAAGATATTGGAGTTGGCTTTGAAGGAAGAAAAGATATGTGCTGACATATTGTAAAAGAGGCTTTCAGATTCAGAGCATGATTTGCGAGAAGTCCGAGAGTTGTGGGTGGTTGAAAAGTTAACAGTAGAAACAGTCTGCAAGAGTGTTGACTGAACTAGGCTGAAAGAGGTTAAGAGGTAGGAGGGAGAGAGCTGAAACTAGAGTCAGGGAAAGGTGTCGTGGAACTTTAAAAAGGAAAAGATGATCTGTTGATAGGCAGAAGGCTGAGTAATCCTGGAGGCAGATTCTTTTACTATGGGAGTAAATGAGGTTATGCAAATGAACCTTATACCACTACAGGGTGGTAAGGTCGTAGAGGTATTCTATCAAAAATTCCTATATAATAACAAAAACTGTACCCAAGGCTCATAAGTAGTCTGCTTATTAGAAGTAGAATAAAATTTCATGCTAACAAAAATGTTAACATTTTCAAATGTTATAGAACTATTTCAGATTGACCAGGGCATGAAGTAATAAAAAATTAACTGAGTTCAGAGAGATAAGACAAGTCAGGTTGTGTAATTCTGGTAACAGCACATTTAGCTGAGGGAAGAGAACTCAGAAAAAATGAAAATTTATTATAAAATAAATAGTCACTCAAACACCCAACTCTTGGTTTTGTTTCGGGTCGTGATCTCAGGGTCGTGAGATCGGGCCGAGTTGGGCCCGGCGCTCAGCGCAGAGTCTGCTCAAGATTTTCTGTGTGCCTCTCCCTCTGTCCCTCCCCCCCCCCGCCCCACTCCTCCCTCTCTTTCTCTCAAATAAATGAATCTTTAAAAAAAATAATGGTAGGGGTGCCTGGGTGGCTCAGTCGTTAAGCGTCTGCCTTCGGCTCAGGTCATGATCCCAGGGTCCTGGGATCGAGCCCCGCATCAGGCTCCCTGCTCCGCGGGAAGCCTGCTTCTCCCTCTCCCACTCCCCCTGCTTGTGTTCCCTCTCTCGCTGTGTCTCTCTCGGTCAAATAAATAAATAAAATATTAAAAAAATAATAATAATGGCAATATCCTAAACTCTTAAGTTCTTTTTTTTGTTTGTTTTTAACTCCAGTTAACACAGTGTTTTATTAGTTTCAGGTGTACAATAAAGTGATTCAACAATTCCATACATCACTGGGTGTTCATTACAAGTGCACTCCTTAATCCCCATCACCTGTTTAACCCATCCCCCACACCCCCCCCCCACATCCCCATAAACTCTTAAATTCTTTAAAAGGCTTTCTGATTGAAAGTTCCATCTTTGATTAAGAAGGAGAGGCAGTCCAGGATGAAGAGGGGACCAATATGATTTCAGGTCATTTTATAGCTTGGAGAATAAAGAGATCATGTTCAAGAAGTACGTAGCCTTGGAGATGTAAATAATCAGACTGCTGGGAAAGATCTATGACCAGAGCCTGTTAGACACTCCGTGGGCTTTGCCCCGTGAGCACAGGCTCTCATTGTGTAGTCACACTCTTTAGAATGCTGGGGTGAAGGGTGGGGTAATTGGAAAAACAGCCTGTGAAGCAGAAAGGTGGCATCAGCATCACCCCTGCAATTGCCTGACCATAGCCAGAGTCTCTGCACACTCATCTCCAGATGGAGAGTTGTTCCAGCTATTCAAACACAGAGTCACAAAGGATATATTTCCGAGTCCACGTGGAGGTGAGTGTCTCCTTTCTTTTCATATTTTTTATTCCACTAAGAACATTTACATTCACATACTTTGAAAATGAAGAGAAACTATGTGAGACACTGACAAACAAGTGTTGCTCCAAATAGGGCAACCAGATTGACAAATAGGGCCCAGGACTCTTGGCCCATGAATACTTCGGTCGTTATACAATTTGAGGGCTTGTAATGGGAGGTAGGGGCTGAGATCTCCCTAAAAAGGTTGAAATCTTGTAGGGATCCAGTTTTATGGATCCAGAAACTATGAATTTCTCCAGATTATGAGATGATGACAGAGTAGTTACTTTGCCTTGTTCCCTCATCTACTTATACAGTGTTTTGGTTTGTTTTTTTATTTTTTACCCCATTTGTTATATCGCCCTTTTCATCATCCTTCTCCTGAACTTCCCTGACAGCTTACTATCTCCCACCCCATTCCACACCTCCCCCCCACATGCTCTCTTCATAAATTACCTGGCTTTGGGAGGTCCTGCTAGCCTTAGGGCCAAGCGTTAACTGTATTTCCCCCTCCATCCTCAGTAGCAGAGCTAAGGCCAAGCTCTGGAGTATTTTAGTAAAACTCTACTGAAGGTTTGTATATGACAGAATGAAGGCTTCGGCAACCTGATTGTGAAGCTGACAGATTGTTGCACATTCTCTTCAACTTGGGTTCTCTTGTAGTGTCACCCATCTCGCAGAAAGCCAGCTTCTCCCTCTTTATACCTTTTCTCTCTCAAGAAGTAAAACATGGAGGAAGGGGGGATGGTAGTAAAACATGAGCGAGTTCCCTTTCTGAATCTGTCACCTCCCAAAAGGAAACAAAGTCTCAAAGTTAGGGTACATTCCTTCTCCAGGTTTTTATACTTCAGATCTATGTATGTAAACATACAATCTATATTATATAGTGTTGCTTTTTAAAAAATCTGCATTGGGGCGTGTGGGTGGCTCAGTGGTTCAGCGTCTGCCTTCAGCTCAGGTCATGATCCCAGCGTTCTGGGGTCGAGCACTGCACCCCTCCCCCCCCCAGTCAGGCTCTCTGCTCAGCAGGAAGCCTGCTTCTTCTCCCCCTCTCACTCCCCTTGCTTGAGTGCCTTCTCTCGCTCTCTCTCTGTCAAATAAATAAATAAAATCTTTAAAAATAAATAAATAATCTGCATTAAGTGGTATATACATACCTTTCTGCATTTCTACTTAGCGTTATGTTTTCAAGATTTTCTGTGTATTAATGCTTCTAGTTTAGTTCATTGATTTTAATCTGTATATCGTTATATGAATATATCATAATTTATCAGTTTTCCTACTGATGAATATTTAGGCTGTTTCCAATTTTTTTGACATTATAAATAAGGCTGCAATGTACCCCTTTGTGTATATCTTTTTGTATGTATAACCGTGTTTGAGAATTTCTTTAGCTTACACCTAAAAGTAAAACTGCTATAGGGTAGAGACCTCTTAACTTTACTAGATATTACAGAATTATTCTCCAGAGTAGTTGCTCCAGTTTGCTTGCCTGCCAACAGTGTATGAGAGTTCGTTCTTCTCTGTATATCGGTCAGCACTTGGTGTTATCTGGCTTTAAAAGTTTTGCCATTCTGACGTATGTGAAATGGCATCTCATTAAATTTAATTTGCACTTTCCTGACTACTAATAGAGTTAATGTCTTTCTCCTCAATTTTCTATCACAGTTTCCTATTTCTTTCATAGCACTTACCACATACTATTATTATGGATTGGTTGATTTGTGTGTTCATTGCCTGCCATCCTGTCTAGAACATAATCTCTGTGAGAACAGGGATCACAACTCTCCTGTTCACTGTTTTATCCCCAGACCTCAATCCAGGGTCTGGTAGTAGGGATTCAATAAATAGTTGTTTAATGAAGGAACCTGCTAGTGGGAGGGGCAGGGGTGTTCCTTGGTAGGTCTGCTGTTACTACAAGAGAAATGCTTGTACAGTAACTGGAATTTCTTTATATTCCTCCCATCCAAACACTATACTTTATTTCATAACCAGTTCAAAGTATCTGATTCTTTCCTTCATTTCTTATACCCCCTTTCCAAGCCTTTTGAATAGGCTTGAATAGAAGGTAGCAGAAATAGAGAATCATAGAAATAGCCACTCATGGTTTGATTTGATAGAGATTATGTGCTCCAGCCTGGGGCCTATGATTTGAAATACACTGATATTGAATTAGCCTATGATTATTTTGTGCCCCACATCAGAGAAGAAACCAAAGTTCTGATGAGGTTCATTATTAGATAGGAAATTAAGTTGGAAGCCCTTTGCCTTTGTTGGGATTCTTATTTATTTATTTATTTATCTATCTATCTGAGAGAGAGAATGGGAGACAGCATGAGAGGGGGAGGGGCAGAGGGAGAAGCAGACTCCCTGCTGAACAGGGAGTCCGATGCGGGACTCGATCCCGGGACTCCAGGATCATGACCTGAGCTGAAGGCAGTTGCTTAACCAACTGAGCCACCCAGGCGCCCCTGTTGGGGTTCTTATTAAAAGAATTAATCTTTTTTTTTTTTTTAAGATTTTATTTATTTATTTGAGACAGAATGAGAAACAGAGAGCATGAGAGGGAGGAGGGTCAGAGGGAGAAGCAGACTCCCCGCCGTGCAGGGAGCCCGACGCGGGACTCGATCCCGGGACTCCAGGATCATGACCTGAGCCGAAGGCAGTCGCTTAACCAGCTGAGCCACCCAGGTGCCCCTAAAAGAATTAATCTTATCCTAACTACTATCAGACTCTCTGAGATAGGCAGGACTTCATCAGCAGAGATTCACTAGGCTAGGCATGGTAATTTTTTATTTTTGAGAAATATAGACATTGATGAGGACTAGAATAAATCTCAGTGACTTTTTTACAGTTCGCTTTTTTTTCTGCTGTCACCTTAGTGCTGGTACCAGCAGCTCCAATTGCATCTTGTTCCAACTTTATTTAGTTCCTGAGTTCTGTTCTTTTTTTTTTTTTTTTTAAGATTTTATTTATTTGACAGAGATACAGCGAGAGAGGGAACACAAGCAGGGGGAGTGGGAGAAGGAGAAGCAGGCTTCCCGCGGAGCAGGGAGCCCGATGTGGGACTCGATCCCAGGACCCTGGGATCATGACCTGCGCCGAAGGCAGACGCTTAACGACTGAGCCACCCAGGCGCCCCATAGTTCCTGAGTTCTGTTCTGACTACATCTTAAACTACTCATTGCCTTGATTAGGGTTCTTTGAGGGAGCAGGGAACAAGCCCACCCAAGCTAGCTTAAACCAGACACAGTCCAGGAATGTCTCAGAAAGTAAGAGCACAGACAGCTAGAACCAAGAATTAGAGCAGTGGAAATGTCTACTAAAAGCTCCCAAGTGGAGTGCCTGGGTGGCTCAGTTGGTTAAGCATCCAACTCTTGATTTCAACTCAGGTCTTGATTTCAGGGTTGTGAGTTCAAGCCCCCTCCACGCCCAGTGTGGAGCCTACTTAAAAATTAAAAATAAAAATTAAAAAAATAAAAGCTCCCAAGTTTGCTTCTCTTTTCAAGAGAAAACCAAGCCAAGGGTAAAATCTTAGTCCCAATTACAAATTCTCAGGGAAGGATGCATGCTGAGCATGGACCAGATGCCTGCCTGTCTCCAAAAAGCCATGACCATAAAGTTACTTCTACAAACATGGCAGCCAAGAGCCACTCCTGTAATGTATGGATGACACAGGAGGGCAGCTGCCAGAGGGGAAGAGATGCTAGGCAGAGGCACCCATAGATGTCTACTGAATTTATCAGTTGCCGGACATTAGTTTAGAGGCTCTGAAACCTAGCAACTCCTTCATATCTTCTGCTTCCTTAACTTTTTTTGCCCCAAGTCTTACCTGGCTCCTTACCCAGCTTGCTGTTCTCCTTTCCATAGCCACTTGCAAGTGTATTCTTAACAGATCCCTGACTGCCCTCACTTAAGAGATGAACTTTGCGGATGAGAAGGTATATTTTTTCCCTTGTTTGTTTATCTGGAAGGAATTAGAAAGTGGGAATATTCTGTATACTCTAACATCTCTCTGGTATGGCTTATAGTCCACTGATGTGTCCTGTCCCAGCAAGTGGGAAATAGCAGTAATTAGGTATTGTGGAACTTAAGCCACCTGGGAAGTCCATTCTGCCTTTGCTGAGACCATACATTCTCTTGTTACAGGAACATGACATAGAAACAACTCACGGTGTGGTCCATGTCACCATCAGAGGCCTACCAAAAGGAAACAGACCAGTTATTCTGACATACCATGACATTGGCCTCAATCGTATGTATTTGATTTTATACTTTCCCTTTTTATCTTAATACATGATCTTTGTGTATTTATTTTTAAAAACAAGAAATCCCAGTATTCTAACAGAGCACAGGTGTTTTCCTCTGTGTCTTACCCTGCCCTCCTCATAGCTACACGTGTTAATGGCAGGATTAAGGTGTCTGGGAACTGTTCAGGAGAATGTGTTTGGGGGATACTGGAATTATATCTCATCTTTGTGCCTTAACTGCTAAAGGATGAACTGGTTAAGAGAGCAGAACTGAGGGGCACCTGGCTGGCTCATCGGCAGAGCACGCAACTCTTTTTTCTTTTTTTTTTTAATTTTATTTATTTATTGGACAGAGAGAAAGAGAGAGCGAGAGCGAGCGCACAAGTAGGCAGAGCGGCAGGCAGAGGGAGAGGTAGAAGCAGACTCCCCGCAGAGCAGGGAGCCCGATGCGGGGCTTGATCCCAGGATCCCGGGATCATGACCTGAGCCAAAGGCAGACGCTTAACCAACTGAGCCACCCAGGCGCCCCGTAGAGCATGCAGCTCTTGATCTTGGGGTTGTGAGTTTGAGCCCCACGTTAGGCATAGAGATTACTTAAAAAATAGTGTGTCTCTTTAAAAAAAAAAAGAACTGAAATCAGTTGTTTATTTTGTTTAAATCTATACTTCTTCGGTTTTTTTTTCATATTTCAAGTTAGAAAATCCAGAGTTTGAACTTAACTTTGTTGTGAGCTCTTCGTGAAATAGTAAAAGTATTCTTGCTATGGTCTGTCATCAGTGATTTTTTTTTTTTTTTTTTTTTAAGATTTTATTTATTTATTTTGACAGAGAGAGACACAGCGAGAGAGGGAACACAAGCAGGGGGAGTGGGAGAGGGAGAAGCAGGCTTCCCGCGGAGCAGGGAGCCCTATGCGGGGCTCGATCCCAGGACCCTGGGATCATGACCTGAGCCGAAGGCAGACGCTTAACGACTGAGCCACCCAGGCGCCCCTGTCATCAGTGATTTTAAGTGGACTCTTCTAGATGGTAGTATAAGATTCTGGCCCTAGCCCTAGGCTCAGAGTCTATACTTGTGTTTTGTCCCATGCTTCTCTAGCTTTCAAACGTGGCCTACATTTGAGGCTACAGTCTAGTGCTGGAGCTTTTGTAGCCTCTTTTGCATGAGAAGTGATTTAAGTAGTTATACTAATAGGGTAGAAATTGAAGCAGCAGCCCCTCTCTACACCCCAGCAATTTTGCCAAGAGACCGTCTTCACATGGTGAATCTAAGCAGCCCAGGATATTTATTCTAGCCAGGTTCCTGGAATATAGTCAGCATCTCTGTGTCAGATGGAAGAATAAGGTACATGAGAAATGATAGCATTATGGGAGCAAGATTATTTCGTGCAATACCAGAATTGGTTTCCATTTTGTAGACATTGTGTAGAATCGAGAATTCATTGTTGTTTTCAGGTCATTGAGATGTCTGGTATTCAGCCTTTAGGGCAGCTTAAATCACATTGTTCAGACACCTCATTTTAGTGGAACAGTGATTAAAAGGGAGTAAAAGCGGGGGAAGGAGAGTGAAAGAGGATGACGTTAGGAATTAATTGAGTCAAGGAAAACTGGAGAGAAAGAGAGGACTTTTATGTACAGTCTGTTGAAAATTGGGGAGAGACAGAGAACCTGTGACTTATGAGTATTTTTACTCTTACAGATAAATCCTGTTTCAATGCATTCTTTAACTTTGAAGATATGCAAGAGATCACCCAGCACTTTGCTGTCTGTCATGTGGATGCCCCAGGCCAGCAGGAGGGTGCACCCTCTTTCCCAACAGGGTAAGGCCACTAGCAAGATCTTCTGAAAGGCATGCATTCAGAAGAGCAAATGATTGAGCTCCAGTGGGAGAAGTAGCATTGATTTTAGCATAGCGTAGGGGTTATACTTATCAACCAACTACCCTCCCTATTTCTCTCCTTGCTCTGAGAGGACTGTCATGTACATGTACAGTCTGTTGAGGAAAACTGCATGTTTTCCTATATCCAGGAATGGTTCTCCATAGATGGGACTCTGTCTCCCTGCAATTGCAAGGCTTAAGTGTCTGAAACACCCACTTCTCACTGTCTTTTATCTGTCTCCTTCATCATCTTTTTAAAATCTGTCATTTCTGTGTCCCTCCCTGAAACTTCCAACTACCTAGGTCCAAACTCCAATCCCTCTGAGCTTCCTGAGAGCACCTCCCCAACCTTATTACCTCCCAATCTGGTGACAGGAATTTGAATATTTTGTAACCATTTATTCTGAGAAGCTGCCCTGTCAGCTAGAGATGCATTTTGAGTGGACTTGGAGCTCTTGGCCTCATCCTAAACCTGCTTTGCATGGTGGAGCCACAGTCTCCCTCACTCTTCCCTGGACATTGTAATTATTGAGAAAGCACAAGCTGTGGAATGCTGGGTTTTTTCCCCTTTCCCTTGGCTCCTCTCCAGAGCTGCCTCTGCCAGTGACTGTTGTGAAATAGACCATTGCAGATGAGTAAGAGCTAACACTTACATGGGACTTGATAACATTCCTCACACTGCTTTAAATGCTTCACATTTATTAAGTCATTTAACCCTCACAGACCTATGGGACAGGTTTACTATTATTCCTATTTTACAAATGAGGAAACTGAGGCCCAGAGATAATTAAGTAATTTGGCCAAGATTACATAACAAATAAGTAGCAGAGCTGGAATTTTTAACTTAGGCAGTCTGGCTCCAGAAGCCATGTTACTATGTCCAGGCTGTTCTATCTCTCAGATGCAAATTGGCCAGTGACCAGCGTATAGCCACCAAGATTTAGATTCAGTTCCTTTTTTCTGTTTTGTGCACAAATGGCTCAAGAGCACTCCATTGCTTAAAAAATGTTTCAAGCAGAGGCAGGCTGACTCCCCTGTCAGATAGAGTAAATCCTGCCTCATATATAGGAGATTGTCTTAAGATCTCTTTCCATCTCGTATGTTGACTAACATAACATAATAAAATAAAATTAAAAAAAAAAAGATCTCTTTCCATCTCTGCTTCTGTAATCTCTATGGATGCTCCCTTCTTTTCTTGGATTCCTAGTCTGAATCAGTTCCTGGGCTTGCTTGACCATCTTAGGATCCAGTGGTTCATACCATACACCAGATTCAAAAGCAATAAGGTAACCGTGTTATCTTATGCTTGAGTAAAGCAGATCAGCACTCATGATGAGGAGTCCAGGATTTGTGACTAGGTGGTTAGGCCCACTAAGGCTTTGTTTATTCTTGCCTTTAGCTGCCTGAATATAAGCCGCAGACCAAGAGCCACTTCTTCAGTTGACATACTGCTGGAAGTTTGCTGAGCCTCAATCCCAGTTAAAGTGATTATTAGGGATTTGGAAATACCCTGGGAAAGAGCCATATTACCTTTTCTTTTCAAATGGTTTCCTCTGGTCCCAGAAACTGCCCTTTAGAATGTGGAGACACATGGATTCTTCTCCTCCTTAGCATGGAAGTCGTAGAGAGTTGCACAACTTGTCACAGTCATTTCCACACATTATCTCCTTTCAGCCTTTGGTAAAAGAGAATGCTTTTATCTAAGAATCCCATACTCGTCTAGCTGTTCTTGTGATTGGGAAATATGGGTGCATCCTAAGTCAGGAGGTATCCTTTTGAATTTCAGATACCAGTACCCCACAATGGATGAGTTGGCTGAAATGCTGCCTCCTGTTCTTACCCACTTAAGGTAGGTTCATTCTTTTATTGACTTTCTACCATTTGTTTGATCTAGGGGCTATGCTGGTGAGCAAACGGAATTAGTCACTGTCCTCGTGGAGCTTACATCTTAGTGGGAGGAATAATTAACAACAAATAAGAAAATGATCACAACTAAAGTGCTATAAGAGAAGTCAGTGAGGGTGACGTTAGAGAAGGGTCAGGTTCACAAAGATAAGGCTAGCTGGGCAGTGCCTCTCTAAGAAGTTGTCATCTAGGCTGAGACCTAGACAGAGAGCCAGGGCAAGATGGTTCCAGACAAAAGGAATAATATTTCCAGAAGTCCTAGACCAAATGAGCAAGTAGGAGGAAGGCACAGAGTGAAATTTGAGAAACAGGCAAGGACCAAATTACATAGTCTCACAGATCAGGTAAGAATTTAGGATTTTATTCAAAAGATATAGATATATAGAAGGGTTTTAAGCAGGGGATTGATACCCAGTTTCGTCTTTTATTTATTTATTTATTTATTTATTTTAGTTTCAGGTGTAGAATTTAAAAATGGGTTGGATAAGAATGTGCATTAAGGGGCACCTGGGTGGCTCAGTCATTAAGCGTCTGCCTTTCGCTCAGGTCATGATCCCAGGGTCCTGGGATCGAGCCCCACGTCAGGCTCTCTGCTCAGCGGGAAGCCTGCTTCTCCCTCTGCCTCTCCCCCTGCTTGTGCTCTCTCTCTCTGTCAAATAAATAAATAAAATCTTTTAAAAAAAAAGAATGTGCATTAATTTTACTTTTTTTTTCAATTTAGTCTTTTTTTTTTTTTTTAAAGATTTTATTTATTTATTTATGAGAGACAGAGAGAGAGAGAGACAGAGGGAGAAGCAGGCTCCCAAGGAGCAGGAAGCCCGATGCGGGACTCTATCCCAGGACCCTGAGATCATGACCTGAGCCGAAGGCAGACGCTTAACCATCTGAGCCACCCAGGCGCCCCAATTTAGTCTTTTAAAATGATCACTCTGAGTATAAAAGTTGCCTTTCAGTAAAGCCTGTTTACTTTTTTAGTTTATTTTTTTATTTTTTTAAAGATCTGTTTATTTATTTTGGGGGGTGGGCAGAGGGAGAGGGAGAGAGAATCCACAAGCAGACTCCCTGGCAGAGCATGGAGCCAGAAGCAGGACTCGATCCCAAGACCCTGAGATCACTACCTGAGCCTGAACCAAGTCTCAGACACTTAACTGACTGCGCCACTCAGGCGCCCCAAGCTGCTTATATTCTTAAAAAGGATCACTCTAGCTATGGAGAGAATGGGTTGGAGAGGAGTATAAGAGAAAAAGCAGGGAGACCTTTAAACTATTACAGCAGTCAGGCAAGAGGTAATGCTAGCCTGGGAACTGGATGCCCTCAGGGGAATGCAGTGAAGTAGATGGAGATAGGAAGGAAGTATTTTGGAGTTAGACTCTATAGGACTTGCTGTTGGATTGGACATGGAGGTATTAGGAGAGGGAACTGTTAGAATGACTTCCAGGTTTTAGTCCTATTTCATTTAATCCTTAAAATCAACTTAGAAGTAGGGGTGCCTGTGTGGCTCAGTTAAGCATCTGCCTTCGGCTCAGGTCATGATCTCAGGGTCCTGGGATCAAGCCCCGAGTTGGGCTCCCTGCTCAGCGGGGAGCCTGTTTCTCCCTCTCCTCCCCACTCATGCTCTCTGTCGCTATCTCTCTCTCTCAAATAAATAAAATAAAATCTTTAAAAAAAAAAATCAACTTAGAAGTAAGTAGTTGTATCCTTTTGTAGATTGGGAACTGAGGTTCAAAATTAGAGAAACTTGACCAAATTCCAGAATCCAGGAAGCATCAGAGCCAGATTTGGGAACCCAGTTGTATTTTTTCCATTATGCTGTGTCACCTCCAAATGAGTTAACCTTATCGGTTTTGTTTATATCCCCTTTCATAGTCTGAAAAGCATCATTGGGATTGGAGTTGGAGCTGGAGCTTACATCCTCAGCAGATTTGCAGTAAGTACATAAAGGATTAGTCTCAATACCCTTGAGGCACACTGCCTAGGTCACAGCTCTACTTCTCTGTTAGTTACCAGGTACTACTGTGGGTCTTATTTAAGTTTTTCTAAAAATTCTGTGAACAGCAGATAGAGGTTTATATGTAAAGCCCAGTTTTGTATTTATAGTACCTGAAAAATCACAAATGAGGGCATTACATCAATAAAAGGTAATTCTTAGAGAGGACTTACGGAATTTTGTGCAGCCATTAAAATTTTGTAAGAAGAGCTTATAATGATATGTGATTCACGTATACTATAACGTTAACAAAGAAGTTAGAATACAGATCCACATAGTTTGTCATAGGCATAGGAAAGGACTGGAAGGAGATATACCAAAATATTAACAGGGATTGATGTTGTGTGGTTAGGTAATACGAGGTTTTATTTCCTAATTTTTATAATTTCTATTTATCAGATTCTCTATAGTGAGTATAATCAGTGTAATCAGAGGGAAGGAAAGTAAACTAGAGAGTTTTGAGTGTACATAGAAATGTTTGTATTGATTTCTTTTTTTTAACTCTTTTTTTTTTTTTTTTTAAGATTTTATTTATTTATTTGAGAGAGAGAGAATGAGAGACAGAGAGCATGAGAGGGAGGAGGGTCAGAGGGAGAAGCAGACTCCCTGCTGAGCAGGGAGCCCGATGCGGGACTCGATCCCGGGACTCCAGGATCATGACCTGAGCCGAAGGCAGTCGCTTAACCAACTGAGCCACCCAGGCGCCCCTGTATTGATTTCTATTTAAGAAATAGAAATTAAGAAATTTTTTCAGATGCCTCCTGAGTGATAGACAGCCTTCTGGGGTGGGGTGGTATCACCCATTCAGTGGTTTCTGAAAAAAATAGTAAGAAGCTCCTTTTGGGGACAAGGGCATAGGAGTGTGACATTCGCCACTAAGCCTCAGCAGCCCCTTATGCCAGGTACTTACAAGGGTAGTTTCCCAGCAGGGAAGACCCAC
The DNA here is from genome assembly GCF_002201575.2 of Neomonachus schauinslandi. Lineage (NCBI taxonomy): Eukaryota > Metazoa > Chordata > Mammalia > Carnivora > Phocidae > Neomonachus > Neomonachus schauinslandi. The sequence continues at coordinate 115,963,781 of NC_058412.1, read as the reverse complement.
CATGAGCTAAACTGCAGAGATGCCAAGTTCCTTCCTCTGCTGCAGAAATAAATACCATGTCTCCTCCCAGATCCTTGCAAGGCAAGATCATTTGATAGCACTTTAAGGAACTGGTTTTCCAGTTGCTAAGTCAGTCTTAAAGAGCAATTTTTCCAAATATTCTTCCTAGCACCTCTCTGAAGTGTTACTTTCAAATCTGAGGCATTATGGCATAATGCATAAGAAGTGATTAACCATGCTCCAATTTTTTTAAAAGAATGCTGGGAGTGGAACTTTCAAACGTTGTCTTTGTCTCCTATTTCAGCTCAGTCATCCAGAGCTCGTGGAAGGCCTTGTGCTCATTAACGTTGACCCTTGTGCTAAAGGCTGGATTGACTGGGCAGCTTCCAAAGTAAGCACCAGATGGTATTCATTGGCTCATCTTGGTCCCTTCTCAAAATGTCCTACTTTTATTTTTATTTCTTCATTGAAGTATATCCAGATAAAGGCAAAAACTTTTAAGTGTACAGCTTGATGAATGTAATTACATATGTAATTGCCACTCAGTCAATATATAGACTATTTCCACCTCCGAGGATTCCCTTGGGCCTTTTCTTTAATTAATACTTCCTTTCCTTCCCAGATAGAACTGTTACTCTGATGTCTGTCACCATAGATAGGTTTTCTGTATTCTTAAACTTCATATAATTAGAATGATAGAATATATATTCTTTTGTATCTGGCTTCTTTCATCCATTGTTGTCAGTGATCCACCTTCATGTTAGGTGTAGTGGTAGTTCTTTTCATTTTTTTTATTGTTATTTATTTATTTATTTATTGGGGCGGGCAGAAGGGGAGAGAGAATCTTAGGCAGACTCCATGCGCAGCACAGAGCCCAGCGTGGGGCTCGATCTCACAACCCTAAGATCATGACTTGAGCTGAAATTAAGAGTCAGACGCTCAACTGACTAAGCCACTTGGGTGCTCCTCAGCATGTTTTTAATTCTTGTTTAGTAGTTTATGGTGTGAATAGACAAAATGAGTTGTTTGTTATTTGCTTGTTATGAATAAAGTTCCTGTGCACATTCTTTTACACGTCTCTCAGTAGACCTACACATTTGTTTCTCTTGGCTCTGTACCTAGAAGTGGAATTGCTGGGTCATAGGGCAGTTGTATGTTTCGCTTTGGTAGCTACAGACAATGTTCCAAAGTGTTCGGCCAGCTTACACACCAGTGATGTGTGGAAGTCCCAGCTGTTCCACACCCTCACCAACATTTGATAGTCATTTTAATTTTTGTAAAACAGGAGCAGTTTTATTTGTAATAATTTGTTTATTTCTATATGGTACCCATCACCAAAATAGCTTTAGTTATTAAAAAACAATTTTGGGGGGCACCTGGGTGGCTTAGTCGGTTGAGTGTCCAACTCTTGATCTCAGCTTAGGTCTTGGTCTCACATTGCCCATCTCAGTAGCCCAGCATGGAGCCTACTTTAAAAAAAAAGGGTAAAAGAACAAAAAAAACCCTAATTTTTAATTATACCATCTTTTTTATTTTAAATGATGCTTATGGGTAAATAATGCTGGGTTTTAATTTGTATTTCCATAAGGGCCCATGATGTCTGAGCACCTTTTTTGAAACTTACTGGCCATTTCAGTATCCTCTAAGGAAGTGACTGTTCAGGTCCTTTGCCTTTTTTTCCTTAATTGGATTGCTAGTCGTCTTCTTACTGATCTGTAAGCTTTCTTTACATATTTTGCATATAAATCCTTTGGTGAGTACATGTAAATATCTTCTGGCAATCTGTGGTTTGCATTTTCACTTTTTTTTTTTTTTTTAAGATTTTATATATTCATCTGACAGAGAAAGTACAAGCAGGGAGAGCAGCAGGCAGTGGGAGAGGGAGAAGCAGGCTCCCGGCTGAGCAGGGAGCCCGATGGGGGGCGCCATCCCAGGACCCTGGGATCATGACCTGAGCTGAAGGCAGACGCTTAATCAATGGAGCCACCCAGGCGCCCCACATTTTCACTCTTTTAATGAGTGAAATGAATGAATGAGTCACCCTCTTCACTGTACCCCAAATAACTAGCAACTGCACCAAAAGATGGGTAGAATTGAAGATGTTTGCTATCTGAAAAATGAAGATATTTGCTATCTACATAGAATTTACTATTTAGATAGAATGTTATCTACAATCTGTTCAAGGAGATAGGAAACTACAGGAGTATATTCTAATTGATGGAGGATCGTAGAGCCCAATGGTCAAGGAAGAATTCTTGAGACGTTTACTGTACAAAAAGGTGTATTTATTATAGCAAGGGGATAGGACCCATGGGCAGAAAGAGCTACACTGGGATTTTGAGGAGCTATTGATGATATACTTTTAAGTTTGGGGACTGGTAATAACCTAAGTCTCTCAGGGGAGTTTTGCACGTTAAAGAAGAGTTATAGGATCCTGGAGGTCTGGCTATTGTCAAGATAAGGTGGTTTTTAGTCTCTAGCAAAACATTAAGGCAGCCGTGAGTTCCTTGAGGAATGTCACACATATCACACCTCTGGAGAGTGTTAGCTTGTACTTTGCCCTCAGTTTACCTTTTGCTCCCTCATCGTAATGACTTTACAAATATAAACAATCCCAGCAACAACCAGAGTGAAAAGAGGGAATAAGCGTAAAAGCATAGTATTATATAACTTTTGCATTGAACTGACCTGTGCTAAAAAAGTCATTCACTGTTTTTAGATTGGAAAAGGAATTACTTTTGAAACATTTTTCAGTATTAACATACTAATGTTATTTGTATGTTATTTTAATCTGAAACTATGAGGTTGAGATTAAAGCAGTGATGTTATAAAGTTTTTCAGAGAATAACCCAAGCTTTCATTACCTGCTAAAAGATGCCTAATGTAGTAATCTCATTTTTAAACAAATACCTACTTATAAGTATTTTTAAGTTGCCATAAGTGTTTATTCTAATACACCACTGGATATAGTCTCCAAAATACCACTACCCAGCTTGTCATATGTATCAAGAATCTTTAGTGATATTCAGCCATGAGATTCAGTAATTCAATATTTAGGAACTTACCTGAAGGATAAATAGTGATACTTACAAAGATTTAAATAGAAGGATAATAATTTTAAGAATCTAATACCTGTCTAGGATTTGCTGATGTGATTTGATGGGGGAGTCCAAGAGTGAATGGTCAAGAAAGAATTCTTGAGACAAAAGTTTTTGGTGCAAAAAGGTCATTTTATTAAAGCACAGCGACAGGACCCAGGGGCACAAAGAGCTGTATTAGGATTATGAGGAGCTATTGATTATATACTTTTAAGTTGGGAGGGGTGGAAGGAAGTTTCCAAAAGGATTTTCATATGTTAAAGAAGACTTAAAGCATCCTAGAGGCCTAGCTATTGTCAAGCTAAGGTGGTTTTTTCCTCTAGCAAAGTATTAATGTTAAGATTGGGAGCTCCTGGAGGAATGTCACACTCTACCTGTCCCAAGTATCTGTCAATGGGCTAGAGTTAAAAGGTAATTTTTATCTACCTTTCCTTTTGCCTTTGTTCTCTACATCATTTGCTATGTACCAGGCACTGTTTCTAAATGTTCTATGTATGTTCAAGCTTGTCATTCTCAGGACAACCTAGTGAAATTATTACTATTACTATTATGTAATATTACTATTACTATTAGTAATAGTAATATTACATAATAGTATATTATTATTATATAATAGTAATATTAAATAATATTATTATTATTATCCCACAGAGAAATTAGATCATTTGCTTAAGGTCACACAGCTAGGAAGTCAAAGAGCCAAAATACTCATTAAAGCCTTGTTTTTAGGGCTAAAAGATGGAAACAGCCTAGGTGCCAATACTATAGAGCAACAAAATTTGATACAACCATAGAGAGGAATATCCTGCAACCAAAAATGTGTTATTTGGTTATTTAAAGAAATGAGAAAATTCTCATGTTTAAAAAATAGAAAAAACTATATATGTCCCAATTTTGTTAAAAAGATATGCATAAGAAAAGAGGGAAAATAATTTGGGCAGGCTCAGTCTGATGCAGAAAATGTTGGGGTTCGGATCCAACAAGCCAAGAAAGAACTCTTCTTTTTTTTTTTAAATGCGAGAAGCTTTTTTTTTTTTTTTTTTTTGAGAGAGAGAATGAGAGACCGAGAGCACGAGAGGGAAGAGGACAGAGGAAGAAGCAGACCCCCTGCTGAGCAGGGAGCCCGATGCGGGACTCGATCCCGGGACTCCAGGATCATGACCTGAGCCAAAGGCAGTCGCTTAACCAACTGAGCCACCCAGGCGCCCGCCAAGAAAGAACTCTTGGTGATGTCTTCAGTGAAAAAAGGACAGGACCTGTGGTCAGAAAGAGCTGCACTGGGGTTGTGATGGGTGACTGATTATATGCTTTCAAGTTGGGAGAGGGTTAGGGATAGTTGTAAGTCTCTAAGGAATTTTAGGAGCAAGGTTTCCAGGACCTTGAGGGGGCTAGCTATTGTTAGGAAAAGGTCATTCATTACTATCTAGTAAAACCCTGGTCACGAGACCCTTCAGATGTAGATCAGTGGGCCATATGCTTGGAGGATGATTGCTAACATGTATCTTGGGGGGGGTAGAGATAAAGGGAGTTTCCAAAGGGATTTTTTTTTTTTTTAAAGATTTTTATTCATTTATATGACAGAGACACAGTGAGAGAGGGAACACAAGCAGGGGGAGTGGCAGAGGGAGAAGCAGGCTTCCCGCTGAGCAGGGAGCCCGATGTGGGGCTTGATCCCAGGTCCCCGGGATCATGACCTGAGCCGAAGGCAGACGCTTAACGACTGAGTCACCCAGGCGCCCCTAAAGGAATTTTCTTTTAGAGAGGAGGTGGGGAGGGGCAGAAGGAGAGGGCGGGAAAGAATCCCAAGCCAGCCCCACACCCAGCACAGGGGGGCTTGATCTCACAAACCTGAGATAATCACCTGAGCCAAAATCAAGACTCAGACACTTAACCTACTGAGCCACACCAGGCGTTCCTCCAAAGGAATTTTTATATGTTAAAGAAAACTTACAGGATCTTTGGGTGCCAGGATAAGGGTAAGCTAAGATTGCCTTTTGCCCTTAGCAGAGTATCAACATGGAGGCAGCTGAGCTCCCAGAGGAAGGTCACTCTGTTTCGAGGCCTTGTCAGTGGGCTATGGCCAGGAAGGAAATTTAATTTTTTCATTTGCCTTTGTTTCCCACATAAAGTAAAACATCCCAACTCTTCATTTCAGGGTTATGAGTTCAAGTCCCACATTGGGTGTAGAGATTACATAAAAAAAATAAAATCAGGGCGCCTGGGTGGCTCAGTTGGTTAAGCGACTGCCTTCGGCTCGGGTCATGATCCTGGAGACCCAGGATCAAGTCCCGCATCGGGCTCCTGGCTCAGCGGGGAGTCTGCTTCTCCCTCTGACCCTCCCCCCTCTCATGCTCTCTCTCAAGTAAATAAATAAAATCTTTAAAAAAATAAAAAAAAAATCAATAAAAATTCTGGTCTTACCCACTATATTTTAAAAAAAAGGAAAAAGGGAAAAGAATTTGTTACTAGTAGTTATATCTTTGGCTGGTAGCATTACAGATGATTTTTATTTTCTTTTTCATATCTGTGTTTTCCTAATTTTCTATGATAAGCATGAATTGCTTTTAAATTACTTTAAAATACTAAAATATTCCACCTACTAGAATTTTAAGAAACAAACGAACAAAGGCAGGAAAAAAAAGAGACAAACCAAAAAAGAGACTCTTGGGCGCCTGGGTGGCTCAGTTGGTTAAGCGACTGCCTTCGGCTCAGGTCATGATCCTGGAGTCCCGCGATCGAGTCCCGCATCGGGCTCCCTGCTCGGCAGGGAGCCTGCTTCTCCCTCTGGCCCTCCCCCCTCTCATGTGCTCTCTGTCTCTCTCATTCTGTCTCAAATAAATAAATAAAATCTTTAAAAAAAAAAAAAGAGAGACTCTTAACTGGAGAACAGTTGGTTACCAGAGGGGAGGTGGATGGGGGGAGGGGTGAAATAGGAGAAGAGGATTAAGATTACATTTACTTTGATGAGCACTGTGTAATATACATAGTTGTTGAATCACTATATTATACACCTGAAACTAAGATAACATACTGTATGTTAAGTACACTAGAATTTAAAAAAAAAAACTCCACCTACCAGTAGACTAGATTCTAAAAAATTTATACATTTCTCCCCACATTTAAGTTCTAGAGAAATATGCATACTCTAGATTTGGGTGAAATATATTAATGATGCTATTGCCAGATACTGTGGAAATTCTTTCTTATAATTGGACTTATTTAAAATTTGTTCTAATTCCTGTCTAGTTATGTGGTTGTGTTAAAATTTACCTGAACATTCAGTAATGTATAATAAATTATGTGTAGGGGCGCCTGGGTGGCTCAGTCAGTTGAGCGTCTGCCTTCGGCTCAGGTCATGATCTCAGGGTCCTGGGATCGAACCCTACATCAGGCTCCCTGCTCAGCGGGGAGTCTGCTTCTCCCTCTCCCTCTGCAGTTCTCCCTGCTTGTGCCCTCTCACAGTCTGTCAGATAAATAAAATCTTTAAAAAAATATGTGTAATAACCTAATAAAATTATTATGAAACTTGAGAATGACCTTATGAGTATTAAACATGAATGGTTATTAATTCTAATTATCTTTAACTTATAATGGTTTGATCATTGGTAACCCCTCTGAAGATTTCTGGGCTTCTTTCTTCCTTAATCTTTCTGGGACCATGTGATCCTGCTCTACCCATATCCATGTCTGTCTCCTCATCTCCTCTTCTCCATCTGCACTCCCAGTTCAGCACTTCACCTCTCATCCAAGTCAGCAGTAGGAATTAAGCATAAAACCAAGGAAGAAGGCTACAGAGAATCAGCAACATAATTTGAGTTGGAAATTTTTCTGAAAATAGACTGGCAGTTTGCAGATTTGCACAGATTGCTGCATTTATTAGACTGTGATATGCATCATTTTGAAATGGATAAAATTATGAGAAAAATGTTCAAAACGCAAGAACACTGGGTAAACATAGCAATTTCCTCCCACTCCCTGAAACGAAGATAGCAAAAACTGGAGGAAAGAAAAAAATCATTTTTGTCTCTTGGATGCCTTGGGAGTAGTTTTTTTTTTTTTTTTTTTTTTTTTTTTTTTTTTAAAGATTTTATTTATTTATTTGAGACAGAGAGAATGAGAGACAGAGAGCATGAGAGGGAGGAGGGTCAGAGGGAGAAGCAGACTCCCCGCCGAGCAGGGAGCCCGATGCGGGACTCGATCCCGGGACTCCAGGATCATGACCCGAGCCGAAGGCAGTCGCTCAACCAACTGAGCCACCCAGGCGCCCCTGCCTTGGGAGTAGTTTTAAGTCAATCCTTACTAGCCATGAATCCAGTGTAAATGCAGAAATATAGGCAGGAATGAAGTAGCTAATAGCCAAGAGTTCTAGGTCTTGAGTTTTCAAAGAAGGAATGACCAGCATTTCTTCTACCCACCTTTTTCTTTTCTTTTTTTTTTTTTTTTTTTTTTAAGGGGTGCCTGGGTGCCTCAGTCAGTTAAGTGTCTGCCTTCGGCTCAGGTCATGATCCCAGGGTCCTGGGATTGGCCGCATCTGGCTCCTTGCTTGGTGGGGAGCCTGCTTCTCCCTCTCCTTTTCCCTCTGCCTGCCGCTCGGCCTGCTTGTGCTCTCTCTGTCAGATAAATAAAATCTTCTTTAAAAGAAGATTTTTTTTTAAATTTATTTGAGAGAGAGAGAGAGAACATGATGGTGGGAGGGGCTGAGGGGGAGGGGGAGATCATGACCTGAGCCAAAGGCAGACACTTAACCAACTGAGCCACCCAGGCGCCCCTCCAGCCACCTATTTCAAAGCAGGTGATATTATTTCCCTGGAAGGGAGACCGTTGTTTTCTGACTTGGTTCTTGTTCTCATGTATCTTGAAACCACCATCTCATGAAAATGTGTGACACTGAGTTGTGCATTTGTTTGTTGAGGGATAACATATGTACAATAAAGTGCACTTATAAGTGGACAACTTGATAAATATGTATGCTTAACTCCCTTGACACAAAGCTTTTATCTTTTCAGCTCTCAGGCTTGACAACCAATGTTGTGGACATTATTTTGGCTCATCACTTTGGTCAGGTAAGTGCCTGTTCCAACCAGGACAGCTGTTTGTTGGCTTGCACCAAAACCTTATTTACCTCAGGAAAGAGGGGGTACCTTAGAATTCACCTGATCCTCGTGGGTGCCACTTCCAGTGCAGAGTGTGATGCATGTGGCCCAGCAAAGGCCAATCTTAGGGGAGAGGCATTAACTCAGTGCCCCATGGCTCTTGGCATTTGAAGAGATCCCCTCCCCCACCACCTGTTTCCCCGTCAGCAGCTTTCTGTCTGTTAATGTTTGACAACATCACGTGCCTCACCAAACATCTTCAGAGCCATAATGAAGTCTGGGAAAGGCTTCACAGAAATAGAAATTTCAGAGAAAAAAGAAGCCAAAAGAAACAAATATCAATGCTTAAAGAACCTTAGAGATTCTTTAATTAGAGATTATTTTGTTCATTCCCATGTTTTACTGGTAAGGAAACTGAAGTCTATAGAGGAAATGACAGATATGGATAATTGCTGGGTGGGAGAGGAAACCCCAGTCCTCTTTTCAGAGGGAAGAGTGAGTTGGATAACAAGATTCTGAATGAGCTGATAAGTATCATTTTTTGTAAGAGTTGGGGAAGGATTGCTGTCGATTCTTCTTTAAATGTTTGGTAGAATACACAGTGACACCATCTGGGCCAAAGCTTTTCTTTGTGGATATTTTTTATGTTACTCATTTAATGTCTTTACTTATTAAAGATCTATTCAAAATTTTCTATTTCTTGAGATGCTTTAGGTGGTTTGTATCTTTCTAGAAATTTGTCCATTTCATCTCAGTTACCCAGTTTGTTGGCATAAATTATTCATAATACTCCTTTATAATTCTTTTTATTTCTGTAAAGCTGAAAACACTATCTTCTCTTTCCTCCCTGTTTTTAGTAATTTGAATCTTACCTCTTTTTCTTTGGCCGTCTAGCTAACCAGTTGTTGGCTTTATTAGGGTTTTTTTCCTGTTCTTTTTAAATCCTCTATTTCAGGGGCTCCTGGGTGGCTCAGTCATTAAGTGTCTGCCCTCGGCTCAGGTCATGATCTCAGGGTCCTGGGATTGAGCCCCGTGTCGGGCTCCCTGCTCCACGGGAAGCCTGGCTTCTCCCTCTCGCACTTCCTCTGCTTGTGTTCCCTTTCTCACTGTCTCTGTCAAATAAATAAATAAAAATCTTAAAAAAAAATAAAATAAATTCTCTATTTCATTTATTTCCACTCTAATTGTTATTATTCCCCTCTTTCTGCTTGCTTTAAGTTTCCTCTTGTTTTTCTAGTTTCTTTCTGTTATTTAAGCAGGCTCCACCACGCCCAGCACAGAGCCCAACGTAGGGCTCTAACTCATGACCCTGATAGGAAGACCTGAGCCGAGATCAAGAGTCAGGTGCTGGGGCGCGTGGGTGGCTCAGATGGTTGGGCGTCTGCCTTCGGCTCAGGTCGTGGCCCTGGGGTCCTGGGATCGAGTCCCACATCAGGCTCCTGGCTCAGCGGGGAGTCTGCTTCTCCCTCTCCCTCTGCCTCTCCCCCTACTCATTCTCTCTCTCTCTCTATCTCTGTGTCTCAAATGAATAAATAAAATCTTTAAAAAAAGTCAGGTGCTTAAACAACTGAGCCACCGAGGTGCCCCTTCTTTTTCTGGTTTCTTAAGGTGGAAGGCTAGATGTGGATTTGAGATCAAGACTTTTTTTCATATAGGCATTTATAGCCATAAATTTCCCTCTCAATACCACGTTAGCTGCAGCACATAAGTTCTGACAGTTTCATTTATCTCAAAAGTATTTTCTAATTTCCTGTGATTCCTTAATCCATTAGTTACTTAGGAATATTTTATTCAATTTCCCAGATTTCCTTCTGTTATTGATTTCTAATTTCATTCCATTTTGATCAGAGGATATACTTAACATTTCATTCCTTTTTGAATGTATTAAGATTTATTTTATGTCCTAGGATATGGTCCTAACATATGGCCTCTCTGTTCTGTGTACGCATGAGAAGGATTTGTATTCATTCTGCAGCCATTAAGTGGAGTATACTCTGGGTGTCTTGTCAGGTCTGGTGGTTTACAGTGCTGTTCAGTTCTTCTCTTTCCTTGTGATCTTCTGCCTCATTATTCATACATAAATGAAAGTGAGGTATTACAGTTACCAACTATTACTGTTGCATTTTCTATTTCTCCCTTCAATTATCTGTTTTTGCTTTGTGTATTATGATTGTTTGTCTTCCTGATGTTACATTTTTATTTAACAGAACTTGAAACTAACCTTTTTCTCTTAGCCCCATCTTTACCTTCTGCTTGCAGAGAGAACTGGTGCCTAAAAATCTTGAGCCTTTCCAGGCTACTTGGTACATGTTCATGGATTTCTTTCACCCTCTCCACTGCCAGCCTAGCATAGCAGCCTTACTGAATCTGCTAAGTGAATGATTATAGTCTTTCTTCTGCTTTCCCACTTTCAAAATGTTATTGCTGTTGTTACTTTTCCTGTTGCCTTTGTCCTTATGAATTTATGACTTACAAAGAAAAATTTTTGCTGTTATTTTTATGATTTTTCTGGAAGGAGTTAAAGTTGTGTTTTAATCCATCATTTTTAATTGAAAGTCTCAAAGACTGTTATCTTTTCACGTGTGCTGGGTAGAGTGGGTACTCTCCTAAAGACATAGCATGCTTGGTTTTGACTGTAGACTTTAAAAACCAGTTCACAAAATTTACAAAATTCCATGCTAAATGCTGTGGAAGAGACAAAAGTATGTAAGATACAGCCCTATTCTCTGGGGGTTCACTCCGTAGGGAGATATTCTATATAGAAATAACTATTGTAGCACAAGTAAAAAGGGATAAGTAATAAGAACTGCCCTTCATTGAACACCTACAAATTTCAGACAGAGGTTTTATGTATATTAAACTAATAATCTCATAGTAGGAATTGTATTATTCCCACTTTACAGATAAAGAATGAATTGGTTTCCAGCTAATAACATATCGAGGGAAGAGATTTTAAGCCACATTTGTGCCTAAATCTGAAGCTTTCCTCTTTCTACCATGCCAGGGTGCCTTAGGGCAGACACCATGAGGGGCCTAGAGGAATTCAAAGGCCGGAGAGATTTATTTCTGGTTTGGGGATCAGGGAAGGGCTTCAGTGTAGAGGAGGTATCCCAGCTGGGCCTTGAAGGAGAAATAAAATTTGACATTTTAGATTTGGGGAGGAATGAGGAGTAGTTTGCTCAAAAACAAAGAAAGGCTTCCTTTCCATTTTGTTGTCAACTTAGAACTACTCTTAAAAATATAAAGTCTTGGGGCTCCTGGCTGACTCAGTCGAAATATACAACTCTTGATCTCGGGGTTGTGAGTATGAGCCCCACATTGGATATAGAGATCACTTAAATAAATAAACTTTTAGAAAAATAAAATTTAAGCAAGCAAATGTGTATATTGCTTCTAATATTTTGAAATGGAAACAAGGTTTGGTTTTGTTTTGTTTTTATTTTTTAATTTTTTACAAATAAGGTTTTGAAACATGAATCATCTCATCTTCACCAATAAGAAAAAACAACCATAGCGATATCCTCTTTTTTATCAAATTTGCAAAAATTAAAAAAAATGGCCATTTGTATTAATAAGGTTGTGGAGAAACAAGTAGTATAAATAAAGAAGGCAGCTCCATATTTCCTGATAAGGAATGATCTCTAATACTTTAAGGGGAGAAGCAAAGTGTAGAACATAAGTATGTCTAGCAGACCACAATGTGTGTTTGTTTTTTAAAGATTTTATTTATTTATTTGACAGAGCACAAGTATGCAGAGGGGCAGGTAAGGGAGAGGGAGAAGCAGGTTCTCCACCGAGCAGGGAGCCCAACGCGGGGCTCGATCCCAGGACCCTGGGATCATGACCTGAGCTGAAGTCAGCCACTTAACCGACTGAGCCACCCAGGCACCCCAACAATTCGTGTTTTTTATTTTTTATTTTTATTTTTTTTAAGATTTTATTTATTTGAGGTAGAGAGAGAGTGAGATAGAGATCCTGAGCAGGGGGGCAGAGGGAGAGGAAGAAGCAGACTCCCCACTTAGCAGGGAGCCCGATGTGGGGCTTGATCCCAGGACCCTGGGATCATGACCTGAGCTGAAAGGCAGACGCTTAACCGACTGAACCACCCAGGCGCCCAAATTTGTGTTTAAAAAAAAAAAAAAGTGGGGAGTGGGAAGGCAATTTATACATAACAGCTTTACCTAAGAAGTTCCATTAGCACTTAAGCCAGTTTTACCCCTTTTGTACCATTATCATTTCTTCCCTCTTTTATCTCAGACTTTGCTGCTCAGGTTCCTCTCCAGACCTCGAAGGGAGAGCTGGCTACATATTTCATCTCTGATTACTGTGTGCTTCATTTGTTGTTTACTTTTTTTTTTAGTAAAGGTTTTATTTATTTATTTGACAGAGAGAGACACAGCTAGAGAAAGAACACAAGCAGGGGGAGTGGGAGAGGGAGAAGCAGGCTCCCCGCGGAGCAGGGAGCCCGATGCGGGGCTCGATCCCAGGACCCCGGGATCATGACCTGAGCCGAAGGCAGACGCTTAACGACTGAGACACCCAGGCGCCCCTGTTGTTTACTTTTCTTATTATAATTTCTTTCCCATTTACCATATTTCCTCAGAGTGATTGTAGTACCCTTTAGTTTCAGGTAGACTGTGATCCATTTGGTCAGTTTCCAACTGTATTCTTGGCTCACTTTACTTATATGGTAGTAAGAATGCAAACAGATACTCTCCTTATCTATATTTCTCTATGAGGTTTGATGGTAACCTTTACACACTGCCTTGGATTAACTGGCTCTCTTACTATCCCTGATCCATTTCTTTCCTCCAAAGCAAGCATTTTCCCTTCTGCTTAAAACTGCTGTCTGGGTGTGTGTGCGCTTCTGTACTGTGTACACGTATGTACATATATGTTTATGTACACAAGAACCTGGCAACTGTTCTGATGACCTGAGAAGGCCAGCAAGAGAGGGACCATTGGACAGTGGGTGGTGGGGGAGGAAGACTCACTTCACTGTATAAACCGTTGGTTTCTCTCATATTTTATACCTTTAATAGTAATAGCAGTAAGATTAGATAAATGATAAATTGACTTAATAAAATATAAATGGAATGTAATCTATAATTTATAGCTATTACTGATAATATATAAATAAGAGATATACTGATTATATCAGTACAGATAAGTTATATAGATTTATGGCTATTAAGAAAAATGTTACCTTGCCTTTTTTCTAAATTTTAGAATTTTTAAAGTAGTCTCTACACCCAGCGTGGGGATTGAACTCACAACCCTGAGATCAAGAGTTGTTTGCTGTACCCACTGAGCCAGCCTGGTGCCCCGCCTTCCATTTATTTTACACTTAACAGTTCATATAACTTTTCTTATCTAATCTTTAAGACAGCCTTGTCAGGGGCGCTTGGCTGGTTCAGTCTGTAGAGCATGCGACTCTTGATCTCAGGCTTGTGAGTTCAAGCTCTACATTCGGCGTAGAGCCTACTTTAAAAATAAATAAAGAAAACAGCCTTGTCAGGTATCTGGTTATTATCTTCATGTTTTATGAGGAATGGCAGAACATGCAAGAAACACAAACTAGGGTTCTGAATAGTTAGGTGACCTGAGTTCTACCGCTAGTGCTTGAATCCAAGTCCAGTGCAGTTTCTGGGTGCTACCAGGTAAGAAGGAAATTCAGAGAAATCTCCATGTTTTTACATTTGGCCTGGAGTTGGTGACCAGCCTTTGCCATAATAGATTCTTTGCACCCTTATCCGACACAGAATATGGCACTGAACCTGTCTACTGCAGATAAAGACTTCAGCCATTCAGCCTACCAGTACAAGGGTAGGCCCCGGGCTCCGCCTCATTTCCCATCTTGAGCAGAGAGATTTAGCTTTGGGCATTGAGAGTGCAAACCAAACAACATAGACTTGTACTGTAGCTCACATGTTTACCTTGTGTCTCTTTTCAATTGTTCTAGGAAGAGTTGCAGGCCAACTTGGACCTGATTCAAACCTACAGGCTGCATATTGCCCAGGATATCAACCAAGAAAACCTGCAGCTCTTCCTGGGTTCTTATAACGGGTACAGTCGTTTCCTATTCCTCCACCTAAATGTAAACTAGGTCCAAAAAGATAACGGACATTTGAGGGAAGAGGGGCAGGGGAAATAAACTACTTCTTTCAGTGCTGTGTCATGAGATTGCTTTCATGCTGTTCCACCACAGTAAAGGAGGAAGGGCTGTCAGACAGATAGGAAGACAGGTTTCAAGGAAAATGAATGGGGGCACCTGGCTGGCTCAATTGGTAGAGTGTGCAACTTGATTTTGGAGTCATGAATTCAAGTTCCATGTTGGGTGTAGAGATTACTTTAAAAAAAAAGAGGAAAAAGAAAAATGAACGCTGTTTGGGGCACATTCAAATACCATTTGTAGTTTTAAGATGTTTTGAGATTAAAAAAGTACCTAAGTTACGTAGACACACACAAAAACATCCACGTAATGTGAGGCAGGACAGAAAAATACATGGAGAAGAGGCAAAGAATAGAAGTCTTAGGCCTGGATTCAGTTTCTCTTCACTGACGTCTTGTCATCAGGCAGAAGTAACACTGGACACTAGTAAATTCTCTTTTGTTTGTGTACATTCCAAAACCTACTGTCATGTCTCCCTCAGTCACTGAGAGAGTTGGATTCTTATCTTGGGACCAGTTTTTCCAAGGTTAAACATATTCACTCCTCCTAGCTTTCTGAGTACATGGGAAAAGATTGAGAAAATGGGTCAGCTGTAACTTATCTAAACTCACCCAGAGATTTTGAACCTGGTCTCTCCAACTCCTTTCTCTGTATAACAGAGCCTGCTTATTTTTAGTTGAAATCAGAAAGGTTTATTAAGTACTGCACTAAACTATGTTAATTACAAGTTTTCCCCCAAAAAAGTTCCCCTTTTCTTAAGGAATTTATTCCCATAAACTAGTTGGAAAATTAAACACTACAACTTGAGCATTTCAGTAGCATTGCTGTTGAGTTTTGAAGTTGCTTCTAAACTTCTGCATCCCATTGTACCCCTCAGGGTTGAGCCAGAAACCTTGTTCCTGCTCTGTACCACTCAGGATGCTAGTAAAATGGCTACTCATGAACGAAGTGCACAAGGGCCCCTTTCCTCATCAGGTGTGAAGGAAAGATAGTTTCAAATTCCTTGATACATTTTGGTCTTCATAACCAGGAAATCATCTGAGTTGCCATGATTTTACCTGAAAGGGGTATTGATTGTTTCCTTTGTTTTTCTAGACGGAGAGACCTAGAGATTGAAAGACCCTTGCTGGGCCAAAATGATAACAAATCGAAGACATTAAAGTAAGTCCCTCGGTTTCCTTAGTAAGTTACTAAATATCTTTGCCTTTCATAAACTAATGCAGTATTCAGGGGAATATAGGTGCTGTTTGCAGAATGTCACCTCTTAATTTTGCCTTTCCCCAGGTGTTCTACTCTATTGGTGGTAGGGGACAGTTCACCTGCAGTTGAGGCTGTGGTAAGTATGTCCTGATGTTGTGAAGATAAATGAGATTAAATGCAATAAAATATATACAGCATGGGGCGCCTGGGTGGCTCAGTCGTTGAGCGTCTGCCTTTGGCTCAGGTCATGATCCCAGGGTCCTGGGATTGAGCCCCGCATCGGGATCCCTGCTCCGCGGGAAGCCTGCTGCTCCCTCTCCCACTCCGCCTGCTTGTGTTCCCTCTTTCGCTGTGTCTCTCTGTAAAAAAAAAAAAATCTTCCAAAAAAAAAAAAAAAAAAAATGTATACAGCACCCTGCTGGCACACTAGAAACAGTTGGTAAATGGTCGTCTTTGTTATTTCTGATTACACCTATCAGGGTTTGCTCCTTATTACCCAGTTTAGAAAATGAATTCCTCATCAACCACTAGATTTTATCAGAAGGGGTCAGTATTATCTTTGATTGCTTTATGTGGTGCAGTTCACTTTGTGGCAAGTAGTATAACTAAACACCATTTGCTTATTAGATTTCCGACAGCTCTTCAGCCTTCTGCAGCCACCATATATCTGGAACTGTATCAGGCTGGAAGGCTGCTGAGAGCCTATATGCTTTTCTCTGCCTCTTCCTCAAGTATATAATACACTGGTAAAAATAATTCATGCTCATTTTAGAAAATATGAAAAAATTTAAAAATAGAATGACAAGGAAACATTACAATCCCATTACCCAAAGGTAAACAAACTATTATCTTTTCCTCTAACATACCCCGGGTGATACTAAACATAAAAGATTTGGAAACCTGATTACTGATAGCATTTTTTTTTTTTTAAGATTTTATTTATTTATTTGACAGAGAGAGACACACAGCGAGAGAGGGAACACAAGCAGGGGGAGTGGGAGAGGGAGCAGCAGGCTTCCCGCGGAGCAGGGAGCCCGATGCGGGGCTCGATCCCAGGACCCTGGGATCATGACCTGAGCCGAAGGCAGACGCCTAACGACTGAGCCACCCAGGCGCCCTGACTGATAGCATTTTTGATAGCCTTTTTCCATATTATGAAGTCAGTACATCTGTATAATATTTAGTCTTGTAAATGTACCTTTGTTTAACCTCATTCTCCAGTTGATGATACCAGATTCTGCACCATTGATAATGTAGCTATTGAACATCCGTATCGAATTTTTTATCATTTCCCTGGGATAGATTTCTAGAAGTGGAATTAATGTGTCAAAAATCATAAACCTTTGCAAAATTTTTTATGACATTTGCCAAATTCCTTTCCAGAAAGGACATAGTAGTGTGTTGGCACCAGCAGTGTATGAGAGTGCCTGTTTCACAGCAACTTGTCCAGCATTGGATTTTTAAATTTTGTTAATAATTTAATAGGTTAAAAATGGTGTCCCACTATTTTAATGTGCATTTTTTTTATTACAAATGAAGTTGACAGTTTTTCACGTATGTTAGCGTTTACTTGTCTTTCCCACAGTATATGTAATATAAGAGGTATCTGTGTGAGATTACCTGGTTTTCTTTGGCAGCCTTCACTTCTGCTCTGTTTAGAGAAAAACATTAGGGAGTAAGGCTTTTTTGGGAAAGGGATTCTAGTAGTTAATCAGGGGTGTAGACATAGGTGAGAAAGTTAATGGGGCAGGGTAAGTATAAGGTGAGGTCAATGTAATGATATAGTCATACCTCCCTGAATCATCCTGTAAGACATTCTGTGTCTGTTATAAAATACATGGCATGGCTTTAGCACAGAGGTAAATGACCCTTGACTACAAAAAAAAAAAATTCCCCAAAGGTGATAAAGTTATAGTGATGATCCCAATTCATCATGAAGGAGATTTATAAAGGTCAGTCTTTTCTGGCTAAAAAGGTGGAGATACATGCTACAAAAATATTTATCAAAAACATTCCTTCAGGGGTGCCTGACTGGCTCAGTTGGTGGAACATGTGACCCTTCATCTTGGGGTCATGAGTTTGAGCCCCACATTGGGTGTAGATATTATTTTAAAAAATTTTTTTTCTCCATAAACATGTGACCTAAAATAAGAAAACAGTGTTGTTTTTAGAAAATACCCTTCATCAGAATTTTCTGATAAGCTGAGTTATTTTTTTAAACTTGCATGGACTTAAAGCAACATTTCCAGTTATTTTTCATGACTAGATAGATTGGCCAAGGTCTTGTTTTCTGATTTCCTCATCTTCAGCATTTATAGGTAAGAACCTTAGGAGCCCTGTCTGTATCACAAAGGAGATGCTCTTCCAGACAGATTCTAGCTTGTGAGAGCTAGCATTTTATTCCACAAATTGGTAGGGATTAGAGGACTATCCATGCATGGAAGAGCAGGAAGGAGCTCCTTAAGTTTTGGTCGTTTTTGCTATTCTTGCTCACTTATTCAGCCTCATTTTTTGAGCTTTTCCCTATTTGCTCGATGCTATGGGGAATACAAAAATGAATAAGATGGAGTCTGCATTTGGTGAGCTAGGGAGAGAGTAGACATGTCAAAAAAAACAACCATTGCATTTGGCTTACCAGATATGGAGACTTCTTACAGAGTTATAGAAGTTACACAGTGGTAAACCAAGGAAAGCATGATTGATTAAATTAAATCCAGATGTGGGGAGTTCATTCTTCCTGAAAATATTTATTGCATATCTACTATGTTCTAAGCACTGTGCTTGGCAATTAGGGATCCAGTTTTTAAATTCTACAGTTTCGAGTTAATGCTATTCTGTAGTACACTGGTATATTTGCTGATCACTGCCTGCATTGTCCTTTGTGTAGAGCAAAAACTGGTTTGGTGATCCTGGTTTTTAGATCATCCCCTGGTTATAGAAGAGTTTTGTATACCTGCCCATCAGCAATCCCCAGATTTCAGCTGGATTACTGGTTCTTGCCTAGGTAATTTTAATAACTCCCTAACTGGCTCATTGCCTCTGTAGTCTGTCATACAGGCCACTGCTGGTTACTTTACTAAAACAAATCCTTTTACCTCAGAAACCTTCCATGGCTCCTTGCCTTCCATGGTCAACTCCAGTCTGCCTCCCAGACTTACCTTGCAGTGCATCTTCACACCACACCTCTGTAACCCCACACGTGCTCTGTACATCCACTTCACATCTCCTGGTTCTTTGCTTATGCTTTCCCCCTGACTCTGGAAAACTTCAAACACCCACCCCTTCTTTTTACTGTGTTTCTTGAAATCCTGCTCATCCTTCTATACTCAGCTCAGTTGTGAAATTTTGAAGTGATGTCATTCAGCCTTGTACTGTATGTTTTCACCCTAGTGGATTCCAGACTCTTAGCAGTGTTTTGTGTGTGTATGCTTGGCAAGCATGTGTAAAAGGAGAGATTTTGTTGATTAAATTAGCCATAAAACATTGCTGAACCTAGAGGTTAAAGCTTTTCTTTGAGGTCTCTGCCTTCATGGGTATGAGAGTATAGGATACCAAACACGTAAACACAAAGGTTGTAATTCTTAATTATGATAACTGCTGTGAAAGAAAAAAAACGTAGAGTAGTCAGTATTTAGGTGGAATAGTGAAAGACCTTGAGTCAGAAAAGAGGGTGTGCAGAATGGCAAACCCAGGGTATAGGGAAGGTATAAGGGGAGTGGGGATTGGGCTTGGTCAGGGCCATTTGTGCCGGGAAGCCATCAGAACCCCAGCAGGTGAGGGCTATGGTCCAGTTCACATTTTAAAATAGGTAATTAGCCCCCAAGTTCTCCTAGCCAGTAGGAGAAATTAGATTCAACATACAGTTCTTTAAATACTCGCAACAGATTCAGAAAATGATATTAGCCAGACTTTTAGATTTACTCAGAAATAATCAGATACCAAGTACATCATATATCTCTTACTTTGTATTTTGGTAATTTCTTTGACTGATTCAGCCATCTCCAAACCGAGCTGTTGATCTTGGAAGATCATTCTCATGCCAAGCTATTTCTTATTTTTCTAGCGGTTCATAAAATTGTTTTATCTTTACTTTTTTTAAGGTTGAATGCAACTCTCGCCTGAACCCTGTAAATACAACTTTGCTAAAGGTAAGGTGCTTTCTTTCCTCATTGCCAATAGATTTATGAGTAAATTATACATGGCTTAAAATACTCTATTTCTGGAATAGTTGCCCAAAAAGAAGGAAAGCTTCTCTCTCTCTCTCTGATTATTTTTTTTAAATTTCTTTTTCCTGAATATATTCTCAATGTAGAATATTGGGAAATAGAGAAAAGTAAAGGATAGAAATTACCCATAATCCTAACATCCAAAGTTCCCCTCTGGTAAAAATATTGATGTCTTGGGGCGCCTGGGTGGCTCAGTCAGTTAAGCATCCAACTCTTGATTTTGGCTCAGGTCACCATCTCAGGGTCATGAGATCAAGCCCCACCTTGGGGTCTGTGCTGGGTGTGGAGCCTGCTTAAGATTCTCTCTATCCCTCTGCCCCTCTCCCCGCCCAACTCCTGTGCTCATCTCCAAAAGAAAAAAAAAAAATTGGGGTCTTTTTCCTGTACACTTTTTTTTTTTTTTTTAAGATTTTATTTATTTATTTGACAGAGACACAGCGAGAGAGGGAACACAAGCAGGGGGAGTGGGAGAGGGAGAAGCAGACTCCCCGCCGAGCAGGGAGCCCGATGTGGGGCTTCATCCTAGGACCCTGGGATCATGACCTGAGCCGAAGGCAGATGCTCAACGACTGAGCCACCCAGGCGCTCCTCCTGTACACTTTTTATATCATTAAGGTCAGGATATTTACAGCCCTGTGTCTGGGTTTTGTTTTTTATTTTTTTTAAGACTTAATTATTTATTTGTCAGAGAGAGAGAACAAGCAGGGGAAGTGGCAGGCAGAGGGAGAAGCAGGCTCCCCTCTGAGCAGGGACCCCATGCGGGACTCGATCCCAGGACCCTGGGATCATGACCTGAGCCAAAGGCAGACGTTTAACTGACTGAGCCACCCAGGTGTCCCTCCTCAACTTTTTGACATCAGTATCTAAGCATGTCATTAAAAACTTCATAAGCATTATTTAATTTTGTGAGAATTAGGATGAATGGAAATTATTTACATGCTATGTCCCATTGTATTGTTTAGGAAGCTTCCGATAACATTCTAATATGAGGGTGGGTGCATTTTCTTTCTCTTAGGGCAAATAGAGAGCAACTCTTTTACTGAATTTCTAGTTAGTGTCAGGTTTCTCTCCCTTTTCATTGTACCCCAGGCAAGAGTGTCAACCTTGTTTTTTTCTACAGCCTGTAGTAAAATGTTCAGGGGCCTGACACCTTGATTTGAATATGGATTACTGTATTTAAGTGCTGATCTTATGTTGCTTACTGCTACTTTCTCAGCCTGAAAGACCTCTGCTTTCTTCCCTTTCTCTTTGAAGTGGCTTGAAAGGGAAGTGCTGTCACCAGAAGCAGGCCATCGTTCCCGGAAATAGAACCTGAGGTTAATGCTCTGAGGTGACAGAACGCAGAATGTGCTGAGGTCTAGGTAGTTGATGAACTGGTTCAAAATAGGGATGTTATTTTAGAAGTATATGGTTTCAAATAGTTTTTCAGTACAGGTTTGAATCAGTATTTTGAAAGCACAAAACTGAACTCTGTAGTAGCTGTAGATGTAGTTTTTTCTGGGCAAAATGCCCACTGCAACAGCATAATTGAACTGACTCTCCAACTACCTGATAGGCATCAAGCTTGGAAATAGTCTCTCCTAATATTCTCTCTCTGCATGTGTTGTTTTATGTCAGATTTTGACTCCTAAACTTCATGAAAATACAGCCTCTGCCAGTTAGGTGTATATTTAATCAGGGTAAATGTTTGTCCCTGATATTATTTGTAGAATTTTAAGGGATTGTCCCATTAACCTCAAATTCCTGTGCCTTCTGTGGCATTCCCATCTGCTAAATAACAGTCCCCCCCTCAAAGAAAGTGTTCATGCTAGTGAATAGAAATGATGGTTTATTTTTTTTTGAGAGAGAGAGTGTGAGCAGGGGAGGGGCAGAAGGCAAGGGAGAGGGAGAATCTTAAGCAGACTCCACACTCTGGGCAGGGCTCAATCTCACAACCCTGAGATTATAACTTGAGCTGAAACCAAAAGTTGGATGTTCAACTGACTGAGCCACCAGGTGCCCCTATCGCTCTTTTTTTTTTTTTTTTTTAAGTTCCAGTCAGCCTGAATAGGATACTGTGTACAGAATAAGTAATAGCTGGAAGGAAGAGGGTGGGCCCGTGGTTGGCCATGCCTTAGAAACAGTGTTTTCTGCAGATCGGCAGAATCTGCTTCACCTGGGAGCTTGTTAGAAATGCAAGTGCTTGGGGCGCCTGGGTGGCACAGTCAGTTAAGCGTCCGACTCTTTGGCTCAGATCATGATCTTGGGGTCATGGGATCTAGCCCCTTCATTGGGCTCTGAACTCAGCACGGAGTCTGCTTGGGACTCTCTCTGCCTCTCCCTTTCTAAAATAAATAAAGCTTTAGGGTGTCTGGGTGGCTCAGTTGGTTGGGTGTCTGCCTTTGGCTTGGGTCGTGCAATCGAGCCCTGCATCAGGCTCCCTGCTCTGCGGTGAGGAGCCTGCTTCTCTCTCTCCCTCTGCCTGCCACTCCCCCTGCTTGTGCTGTCTTTCTCTCTCTCTCTGTCAAATAAGTGGAATCTTTAAAAAATAAATAATAAAATAAATAAATCTTTTTTAAAAAGAAAAAAAAGCAAGTTCTTGGGGTACTTGGGTGGCTCAGTCAGTTAAGCATCCAACTCTTGATTTCGGCTCAGGTCATGATCTCAGGGTCATGAGATATGGAGCCCTGCCCTAGGTGTAGCGTCTGCTTAAGATTCTCTCTCTCCCTCTGCCCCTACCGCCCGCCGCCCCACACACATGCTGTCTCTTAAAAAAAAAAAGGAAAGAAATTCAAGTTTTCGAGCCTCACCCCAGGCCTATTAAATCAGCATCTCTAGAGCAGAAACCCAAGAATCTGAGTTTTAATGAGTCTTCTGGGTAATTCCAATGTGTGCTAACAAAACCCTACTCTAGAAATCCTTGCACAAGTGAGAATAACCAGGGGTGCCTGGGTGGCTCAGTCGTTAAGCACCTGCCTTCGGCTCAGGTCCTGATCCCAGGGTCCTGGGATCAAGCCCCGCATTGGACTCACTGCTTGGCAGAAAGCCTGCTTCTCCCTCTCCCACTCCCCCTGCTTGTGTTCCCTCTCTCGCTCTCACTCTCTCTCTATCAAGTAAATAAATAAAATCTTAAAAAAAAAAAAAGTGAGAATAACCAGCTGTAAATATTTATGAAGTGAGAGACAGCCTCACCAAGTCCAGCTTTGAGAGGAAAGTGGCTGACCAAGTGAGTTGGCCAAATTCAACATCACCATCTCATTGGAGAAATCCCCTTAGTTGTAGAATGAAGATAATATTGGGCTGAGAGGGAACTTAGGAAGCATGGTACCCTGAGAAGTTAGGTTCATGCTGTTTGAGGACTCTGAAAGTAACATTCTTCAGGTGGAGGCAGAACCATAGTTGAAAACAGTGGTTAATTTCACTGTCACCCCTAAAGGGAAATTCTCAACCTGGGCCTGAATTCTCAACCTAAAGGCCAGGCTCCACATCTTACTGATGAGTAAGTATTAAATAAATAAATCTTTTCAGATTTATATCCAAGGTTATTTCTAGGATGTAAGTCTTCGTATAAGAGTGCATTGAGGAGGGGCACCTGCGTGGGTGGCTCAGTTCGTTGAGCGTCTGCCTTCTGCTCGGGTCATGATCTCAGGATCCTGGGATTGAGTCCCGCATCGGGCTCCCTGCTCAGCAGGGAGTCTGCTTCTCTCTTTCTGACCCCTCCCCAGTGCTCGTGCTCTCGCTTGCTCTCTTTCTCAAATAAATAAATAAATAATCTTAAAAAAAAAAAAAAAACAACCAAAAACCCAAACTAAAATGTTTAAAAAAAAAGAGTGCATTGAGGAAACCTACACTTGGTTGCAGTTAAACATTAAGTTAAGGAACCTAAAATTCAATCCTGTCCTGTTTGAAAGGGCTCAGGGATTTTCAGAGCATGTCCCCTAAGGATAAGTACCAGCTGACTTACGTATTTTTCCTCTTTTAGATGGCAGACTGTGGTGGACTGCCCCAAGTAGTGCAGGTAAGGAGGGGCTTTGTTGTTGTTGTTGTTGTTGTTGCTGTTGTTGTTGTTCTTGTCTTTTTTTAAAGCACTCATTTGATTCTGCCTCTCTGTGTGTGCAAAGATTAATACCTTCTTATTTTGTCTCCCAGCCTGGAAAGCTCACCGAGGCCTTCAAGTACTTTTTGCAGGGAATGGGCTACAGTGAGTAGTATGAAACTTCTTTCTAGCAAAAATTTAATGATAGTGGGGTCATTTTGACATCTGAGGAGCACACATTTCTCAGGGCATAACCTCTGTGCTAGCCAGCCTGAAGTCAAGTAGAAACCAAAATGTTTATGGAGCATTCATCTCTGCATATACATAAGGTTAGCTGACACTTATTAAGCACTTACCTTGTGCTGGGCATTCAGTGTTTATAATCTTAAGAGGTAAGTTCTGTTTTAGTCCTATTTTATAGAAGAAGAAACTGAGGTTCAAAGAGGCTAAGCACATTTCCCAGGGTAACAGTTCACCTGCAGAACCCTAGCAGTCTGACTCCAGAGCCCATGTTTTCAACCACTGAGGCTTAGGCTTTCCTAAGCTTGTGAATCTGAAATTATGATTTGCATTTGAATTCAGCTGGTAATGACTCATGGCCTAGAGAAACAAAATGAGACTTCAGAAGAAAAGGGTAGTGTCCTCAGTTACATCCGCCCCACCACAGGAAATGAACTTGCACAGTAGTTTAGAGCGAGTCCAAGGATGTGTCCATATCGTGTGCCACTGTCCTGGTCTCTTGTATTGTGAGACCCCTGAGCTTTCTCATTTGTCACAGACGATCCACACTTGCTCCTTTCTTGGAATTTTTAAGGAGAAAAACTCTTCAACCCAGGTACAGAGCTGTTTACCCAGGAGAATGATTTTTTTTCCTGTCTTTGGTTTAAGTGTGGAAAATGGCCGTTGAACAGCTGCCTGGGCAGCAGCTGACCCCTGGGTATAGCCCTGTGCCTGGCAGGCAGACTGTGTATGTTTCGTCTAGAGTGGCTGTGTCATCCCCATCTGTGAGCCACTACCAACCGAGCCCACACTCACATCTCTCTGGCTCACTGGGAGGAGAAGTCCCTCTCCTAGCCAGTTCTCATCCCTTTCCTAGGAAATAGCTGATCTTCCAGCACATTTCTGATCCAAAACAGATGGCTGTTTATAGTGGAGGGGAAAACAATTGCCCTCGACTAGTTGAGAGAAGTAACATCTGAGATGCTTATAAAACATCAGTCAGCCTCAACTCTTCTCTGAGACCTTAAAATAAAACTCATCCCCAGCTTAGAGTATTCTGTCAGTGTTACTAGGCAGCCAAGGTTGCCACTTGGCACTCTTGGGTCACTAACCTGCCTTTTCCTGTGTCCATCCTGCTTCCAGTCCCGTATGTGCAGCTCAGTCACCTGAGCACCGAGTCAGGTACCTTCCTCCGTGCTGGCCCCGCCCCTGCCTCCTAGCCACGCTCTCCTGGCTGCATTGGCTGCCTGCAGCATGTCCGCGGTTTTCCTGTGCAGTGAGAGCCCGATAGAACGGGGCTCGTTGTGCCCTAAGAGGGTTAGCCTGCAGGTCCAGCCCTGGTTCCCCAGAAGAAAGGAGCGGGTTGTAATAATCAGGCTTCCTCTTACCCAAACCCAGGGTCACAGCAGTAGCTGAAACTGTAGGCATGACCCCTCTTCCACCACCACCTACTCATCTTTGCATGAACCCCAGACACAGGGGAGCTTTGATTCTAAATAGGAGTGCCAGATCCTGTGTCTGGAAGACTACAGCAGGTGATGGCATCTTTTGACCCCAGCATTGAACTGACAGTTGGGGGAGTGGTCGGTGCCTCAGGAAGATAGGCAGGGAGGTTATGCCTGGTAAGGCCGTGTCCCGGCCGAGCTGGAAGGACCTTAGGATCAAAGCAGCTGTATAACAGTGGTCAGTGAAACACTCACTCCCAGAGCCCTTCCCTCGCAGGCATCCTTTACCTTGCAGCCTGCATAGAGGTCAGTGCCAGGCCCACCTGCCCTCTCCTACACCCACACCTTCGTACATGTCTCCTCCCCAGGTAGCAAGGGTAGCCTGTGGACACGGATGGTAGTCTTGTTGTATCGGGCTTGCACTGTGTTTGTGAAACACCTTCATACTTGGTGTGGTTTGTCTTTCTTTTGGTTTAGTCTTGCATGCACTGCAGGGTTTGGTTACCTATTTAGGTTCCCAAAGCCTCTTTCCTAATCACTGTATGAATGGCGTGGGCATAGCTAAGAGGCTATACTCTGGACTTAGGTTTCCCCATGTTCTTCAGTGGACTAGAATCAGCCGAGATTCCAACCAGATCCAAAGGATTAAAGCAGCCTTGCATATAGCCATTCACCTAAGCAAATAATGCAAAATGGAGATGGCTATGTCTTGTCCTGGGTCTCACCTTAAATGGGTTGGGAAAGCTAAACAAAGCCTTTGGTGAAGTTTCTGGATTAGCTAAGCTTAGCCAGGGTACTATCTTCTAGTCCCATTGGTTCTTTCTTACAGTACCATCTGCCAGCATGACCCGGCTCGCCCGATCACGAACCCACTCAACCTCGAGTAGCATCGGCTCTGGAGAAAGTGCCTTCAGCCGATCTGTCACCAGCAATCAGTCAGATGGAACTCAAGAATCCTCTGAATCCCCTGATGTTGTGGACAGAGACCAGACCATGGAGGTGTCCTGCTAAGCAGATACTCCTCCCCTGGACCATGCAAGTCCACCCTCCTCCAAACAACCACTCCATAATATAACATTTCATCCAGGAAACTGGCATCTATCTTTAACTCCTGCATGGCCACTGACACTTTCTGGTATCTTGGATTTATCATTCTTTCTGCCTGCCCACCCTCCCTTTTTGTATGTACCAAGAATCACTTCCTTGCCATTACTGTAACATTCCAGCATCCTTAGCTGATCACATTTCCATATCTTCTCTTGCCAGCTTTTCCTCGTGCTTTCCCAACTACGTATCTGACAAGATTCTTTGATCCTGATGTATGTGTGTGAGCACGCGTGTCTATGTTTGTGTGTACATAGTTCTGTGATTTTAGATATGCTTTCTTATAGAGCTTCTGCACAAAAAACAAAGGGGACCTTTTTTCTTTTTCATTTTCAGTGGTGTTTTTAAGGGAAATAAACAGAACAGGTTTCTAGGTTGGGTAGGCCACTGCATTCTCTTGGTTCTGAAGTGGTCAACACGATTTGCAAAATGACTTCAGCAGCTCTGAGGAATGTGGAACCGATCGTGCTTACTGTTGACTGTGACCAATAGAAGGGAGCCTGTTACATAGAGAGGCAGACAGCGTGCGTGGCCAGCCACCTCCTTCTGTCTAAATGCATTCACATATGTTATTCTGTAACTAAAAGGGAGGGATATATTCTTTTAGAAGCCCATGAATGATGAGGTTCTGATGCAACATGGAGTTTTTCCTAAGTGAGTGTGGCATCATTACTGCACTCTCTTAGCACAGGAAGGTGGAAAACAACATGCCAGGCCTCTGCTCTGCCAGAGCAGAGCTGCTGTCTCCGCAGTGTCTGATACCACTTACCAGATATCCACAAGAAGTGCCTCCTGGGTCTGGGATGAAGAGTGTTTCTCTACCCCTCACTGCTCTGAAAAAGGAGAGGTATGGCCTGAAAATGATGTGGATGGTGAGGAACCAGCTGGGCGAAGAGGCACAGACCTCAACGGAATATCATGCGTCACAGGCGCAGCCTTGACTTCAGCTGACTTAGTGGAAGCGAAGTGAAATTGGTACAGAACCCATTTCTCAGAAAGATTTCTTGACAGATAACTCTCAAAGAAGAGAGGGAAGGGGCCAGTCTCTAAGGGCAGCGTGCGCAGGTACAGTTGTGCTTAGTGGACTGCTGTGTGAGGGGCCACAGCCAGCCAGAGTATTGCTGGGAGGAGGACGAAACCAGCTGCCACACAGCAAGGGCCCCGCTCTCGTGGGCATCAGATGTAAGCTCAGGGTTACGCAGTTCTGAGTCTTAGGAAGGGGCTTTTCAGACATAGTGTTCGCTTTCTGCCGAGATAGGGAATGCGTCACTCTGCCAGAGTACAACTTTTTACAGATTATTAAATAAAGCTGTATATGTCTCATTGTTACCCGATTCCTGGTATTATTTCTTTCAAGCCATGCATTGGGGCTTGGGGTGGAACCAAGTCACTATATATGGGCTTTGTGCTGGGCATTTTCACATACTTGATCATTATTTCACCCAAGAAGAAATTAAGACTCTGGATAAATAATTTGCCCAAGGTCATACCAGTAAACCCATCCAGGTTTGAACTCCAGGCCCATCTGACACACCTCTATTCCTGTCAAACCAAAAATTGTGAGAAGCGTGATCATGTGGTTTATGGAGGAGGAGAGCTAAGGTCTCAGAAAGGCGTTCCGCATTTCACCCCTGCCATCTATGTGGGGTTGCTGGGTCCCACCCCAATGTAGTAATCTGCAACCACTTGCCTGGGTTCCTCAAACAGGCCAGGCTGTATTTCTCCAGAAATGGCTCTCTTTGTACCCACCAGTGGTATCAGGAGGCCACCACCTTGGATCAGTCTTAAATGATCCAGGGGCTGCTGCTACCATATAGTACATCAAGGTTGCTGTGTCTGTGGGAGATACTTGTAAAATGGCATAGAACCTGCTTGTTCTGGGAGAGGAGATGAAGCAAATACACGTGGACAGATACAGGTCACCAAGCTGAGTTCCTGACAATACAGGATAATGGTTCTTGAGCTGGAGGTGGTCTGATGGTCACAGTTGCTTTTAAAACCCACATCACTCCAGCCTTCATAAATTTACCTGACAGGTCACCTGCTTTCCCACCTTAGCTCTGTGCCGGGAGTCAGGCCCCAACTGACTACACTTGACTGGCCCATACTATACTTTTTCCTCTCTTCATTTTCATTTCCTTGCTCCCTGTTTAGTCCAAAAACACTCGGGTGCCTGCCTTGTGAGAGTCAAGGAAGTGGCCAGGCAGACTATACAAGATGATTGTGTAAAGCTCTTCCATATAACTCATCTTACCCAGTTCTCATGGCACCCCTGCAAAGTGGTCAGGTCTGTTGTGCAGACAAAAAACGGCTGAGGAGAGTTAAGTGTTTTGGTCAAGGTCACCTAGCCTGAAAATTTTCCCAGTTCTTCCAAAATCGATGCATTTTCATATTCAGCCTTTATTGAGCATCTTCTGTAGGCTGGGGCCCTTTGCACCTTCCTATAGGTTTCCTAATAATGGTCCAGTGAGGTAACATGCTAGTCCCATTTTATGGATGAGAAACCGGCCTAGAGGTAACTACAAATGGTCACACAACTAGTAAGCGGCAAATCTGGGAGTTTCTCAGGTGGCTTCTTGGACCTCACCTTGAGGCCAGTCTGAAAGTCTTTCCTGTCTGATAAGAAGGTAGACAGACGTCAGAATGGTATGCAGACAGGAGCAGGAGGGTGGGCCTGTGCTCCGTCTCCTCCCTGCCATGGGCCACATCCTTGAGTGGCCATCACCCATTCTAACATCCTGATTAGAACTTCCTTACACAGGATGTGTCTCCATTCTGGCTTCTTCAGCTCTTCACACCAAGTACCCATGGAGTTAAGTATCAAACCAGCCTTCCCTGGGAGAAAGGGAGAACCTGAGCTGGAGTGTGCCCTAGCTGGCAGGGCCCCAGTAAAGGCTTCATAGTCTGAGCTGGAGTCAGGAGCTATTTCAGGGCCATTTTGTGTTAAAAAGCATGTCTCGGGGGTGGGGGTAGGGGGTTCAGTCTGTTAAGATTCTGCCTTGCGCTCAGGTTATGATCCCACAGTCCTGGAATCAGCCCTGAGTCAGGCTCCCTGCTCAGCAGGGGAGTCTGCTTCTCCCTCTCCCTCTGCCCCTCCCCTGCTTGTGCTCGCTCCCTCCCTCATTCACTCTCTCAAAATCTTTTTTTTTTAAGATTTTATTTATTTATTTGACAGAGACACAGTGAGAGAGGGAACACAAGCAGGGGGAGTGGGACAGGGAGAACAGGCTTCCCATGGAGCAGGGAGCCTGATGCAGGGCTCGATCCCAGGACCCTGGGATCATGACCTGAGCCGAAGGCAGACGCTTAACTGACAGCCACCCAGGCGCCCCTCAAATAAAATCTTTAAGAAAAAAAATGTCTCCAGGAATACTAAGCCCCTAATGGAAAGGCAGCAGTAGGTGTGGTTATTTAGATAATGACTGAAGGTAACACACCAATCAAAGGCAATTCTGTCAGAAATTTCTTTATCCTAGCTGAGTGACACTCAGATTTGGGCTGTGCATCAGAACACCTGGAGGGCTCGTGGAAAGCAATTGCTGGCCCCACCTAATGGAGTTTCTGATCTAGTAGCTCTGAGATGGGGCTCAAGAATTTGCATGTCTAACAAATTCACAGATGATGCTGAGGCTGCTGTCCTAGGACCACACTTGGAGAACCACTATCCAGGTCTTGTTACTCAAAGTGTGGTTCATGGACCAGCAATATGGGTATTGCCTGGGAGTTGTTAACAATGCAGAGTCTTCAGTCCCACCCCAGGCCCACCAAACTAGAATCTGCGATTTAACAAGATCCCCAAGGGATACCTATCCACATTAAAGGGTAGGACACATCCCTCCAAGGCAGTGCTTCCCCCAAAGCCAGTTGAGGGCATCTCTTGGAGTATATAAAATTCAGATTCCTAGGCTTTCCTCGGGTGACTTGGATTCAGAAGATGGAGGAGGAGCCCAGGAATCTGATACAGACAAGAACGTCAGATGATTATAATGGTCAGGTAAGAATGGGAAACTCCTCATTTACCTCAGTTCTGTGTTCCTCAGGCAAGACCAAGGCACAAAACCAGAGAAAAACCTCTCCCTCTGGGATCATGACAAGGCAGCTGCTTAAAACAGGAACTTGGGGAAGGTGGCTCCTTGATGGTCTGTGATGCCGTCAGAGGAAATGGGTGGTTGTGAGAACCACAGAGCCTGCAGATGTGAGCTGGGAGCCCCAAGGACCCTATGACAAAGCTCAAAGAGCCCTGGGCCTTCTTCCCTGGCCTGGCTGTGCTTGGGAGGGCTGTCCAGGGTGGGGGGGTCCCTAAGAAGCACCAGTCTCCTGTCCCATCCCAGGTCTACAAACTGCTGACCACAGCAGATGCAGAGCCACACAAAGGGATACCAAGAACATCTCCCTGAAGAGTCTCCCAGGCTGAGAGGATTCTGGGTGTCCTAGAACTAAGGACTTCGGCAGATGTTCTGAAGGGCCTTCCAAAGCCCTAACCTCTCCAGCCAAAGCATGCATCTAAGCTGAGCCCCTGCCCCAAGCTTTGATGACAGGAAACCAAGTAAGTACATTTGCTTTTGTTTTCTGATGGCCCCGGGACTGTGAGGAAGGATGGTCCCCTCAGAGGCTGGGAGTGGGCTTTACAGTGGGGGGACAAGTTCCAGGAAAATAAGTTCTGTTGACGATGTAAGAGGGTAGTTTTGAGGGTCCCTGAAGGAACCCAGGCTCCCCCATTCCGCCTTTGCCCCCCCCCCCCCCCCCAAGAATTATATTATGCCTGCGAGCTTGTCTTCATGCCTGTTCTGGTCCTGTCTCGGTCACCAGCATGCTTGTAGGACTTTGGGGCCCCCTCTGGGCTCCAGCCTTCCAACATCAGTGAATGAGAGGAGCCTGAATTATAATCTCTGAAGGCATTTTCGGCTTAGAGTCGAAAGGGTGATGTTTCTCAGTTGAGAGAGAGGTCTCCCTTTAGCTCAATCCAAATTCATCACTCTTACTTTCACCACTAAAAAATAGCTTCAGAAGCACAAAAACACAAAAGACGTGGATTTGTAGACCCAGCTCTGCACTAACCAACTGCGTGAGAGTGAGCACGAGGTTGCCCTCTCTGAGCCCTAATCATTGTATGTGAATGGGTTTCAAAGCTGCCAGGCTCTCACAGGATACAGTGAAAAGATCAAAAAACAGCAGTCAGTGTGCTGGTCTCAGCGGCCTTTACTCTTTCCTTCTACCCACTGGCTCGGGACCCCAAGAAAGTGCCTAGCACACAGTAAATTGTTCAAATACGTGTGCAATTAATTAGATTCTTTCTAAAGTTTTGACCAACATCACCTCCCAGGCCTGCATACCCCGTGGTCTTCATTTCACCCCAGGAAGCTGCCTGGCCCTGACCAGGCCAGGTGAAGGGAGCTGGCAGAGGTCAGGGAAGGGGGATGCTTCCAGCCTGAGTGTGGCTCTCCTACCTCTCTTGGGTCCATCTCCCAGCTCCACCTGCTGTAGGAAGAAGTCTTTGGGTTTAGTGCAATTGGTGATTGTGGTAACTTTGTCTTGCTGAAGGAGGGGAAGGAAACTAACCTTTACTGAGCACCCACTCTGTCAGCTCCCCGAATTCTCCCCACAGCCCAGTGGAGTTGGTACTATCCCCAATTCAAAGACAAGACAGAGGCTACCTGCTTTGTGTGAGGAGGTCACACAAAGCCTGGTTGGTCTGAATGAATCACTCATGCTACCCAGGAGAGATCTCTCCCTGAGGTTTTCTGGACTCATGTCTGCACAGTTAAGCATAGAGCTTGTATCTGATACCCCAGGGGAAAGGATAGGCTAGGGAGCAGCAGGGTTGTTGAAAACCTTATGTGAAGGGGAGCCCTAGCAGTGAGGGCATTAGAGATCTCCTCAGGAAGCAGAATTCTGTCTCGGCCTGCCAAGGCTTCAGGATCCCAAAGTCTGAGCAGGAAGTGGCTGCCAGGAGCCATTTCCTAAAGATGGGCCCGTTTTGTATTAAGGAGCTCCAGCCTTATGAGTACAGAACTCTCCATGATAATGACAGAAACCCATCCTTACCCAGGCATGGTGAAGGGTTCAAAGGCAAGGCCAGAGCCTGCTATGTCCCTGTGCCATTCCGTGAGCTCCTCCAGGGAACCAAGCTGGTATAATTATTCCTCATCTCCATGAAAAGGATGAAACCACCTCCCTGAAACACTTCAATAAAATGTTTGAAAAAATTAGTATTACTCTGGAAATTAAAATTATTCTAAGGATAAGACACCTGTCCAAAGAGCTAATAATCACTTTGTCCATTTAGTTAATGTGTGTTGAGTGCCTTTTATGGGCCAGGTGCCTCATGAATTGTTGAGGAAACAGGCAAACAAAAATAGGTCTTTGTCCTCATTGAGCTATGGAATAATGGCAAATTAAACAAGTAAACACTCTAATAAATAAATAATTAAAATTTGGGAAGGGGGGCACGCTGGCTCAGTCAGTAGAGCATGTGACTCTGGATCTCAGGGTTGTGAGTTCGAGCCCTATGTTGGGTGTAGAGATTACAAAATAAAATCTTTAAAAAAAAAAGCAACAACCACCTTGGGAAGGAATGCAACAGAGCTGAGAAAAAGAAAAAAGGGCAAGTCTCCCAGGAGTGGCCTCTGGTGAAGCGACATTCAGAGCACAATAAAGAAAAAGTGTGCCCTGACCAAGCTTCTCACGTGCCTTATCTTTTGGACCCAAATGTTGGGTATTAGTATCCCCATTTTTCAGATGAGGAAATGGAGGCAAAGAGCAGGGAAGTGGCTGGACAGCCAATCCCTCCAAAGCCTTGCAAGTCATCACTGTGGTGTACAGTCTCCCAATCATCTTACTTTGCCCTGTGACACCCATAACAGTGTGCTCAGTGTCACCTTAGCTTGTTAGGACACCAGCTCCCAAGCTTCCTCAGATCCCCCTTGCCCACCTCTAACCCTAGTCATGGATCCTCTCATTGTCCCCTGCCAGTGTGATCCCAGGTCAGGAAATGGTTCTGGGTAGATTATAGGAATGATGGCTGGGGGATTCAGAGAAATCTTCCCAGGGAAGGGTGGGATCCAGACAGGCCCCCAGGGGAAAGGGCAGTCCAGCCAGTGGGAGGGGCCCCACACAGGTAAAGGCCCAGAAACAAAGAATAGAGCATGGCTGCGGCGTGGAAAAGTGGGCCCACCAGAGGAACCAGGGTCCAGCTTCAGAGAAGAGAGCCTCCAGAATCTAGTGGAGGGGCTGGAGCCTAGTCCTGCTGGGAGAGGGATCATTCGCTCTTGTCAGCAGGGCTGAGCTGGGGAGGGAGAGGGTGTCTGGGCACCAGGGCCTCTGTGTCCACTGCAGCATCTCTTTCAGATTTCTCTCGGCCATGTACTCCTGAGTGTTCTGCTGAGGAACGATGGGAGGTCAGCCCAGCAGAGGGAAAACCCTGCCAAGCCCAAGCTCGAGCCCCTCTGTCCAAGAACCGGGCCCTGTGCCCATGCAAGCAGGTAGGCTTCCCAGACACAGTAAGGCTTCACGGCTCCAGACATCGCTGCCTCTGTGAGCCTTCCTGACCAGCCACTCCAGCACAGCTTCAAGTTTCAATGAGCGCCTGCTATATACCAGGCCCTTCCCCGTGAACCATACAGGCAGGGTCCCTCCTCTGGAGGAGCTTACATTTCAGTAGTCAGAACACTGATAAGCTAGAAAATGTGGGAGAGTGACAGGTGCTGACCAGGAGAGCTTCCCTCCTCCTCAGTTTATTAGGAAATTGAGCTGGCAACTCTTAAGACCTCTCCAAAGGTCTTCAAAGCTCTCCAAAGCTGCCCTGTCCGTTATAATAGCCTCTAGCCGTCTGTGGCCATTTAAATTCAAAGTAAAATTCATTAAAATGAAATTAACTTAAATATGTAGCTCCTCAGTCACACCAGCCGCATTTTGAGTGCTCAATAGCCATATGTAGCTAGTGGCTACCTATCACACAGCACAATTATAGAACATTTCCTTCATCACAGAAAGTTCTACTGGATAGTGTGGCTCCAAAGTATGTCTTCTTATCCCGTGAAATACTGGAAGCCAAATTAGAACTATGGCAGTTGGAAAAAATTGGGACCTATAATGCTTATGCTGAGCCTACGACTGTGATTTTCAAGATAGTCCTAACTAAAAAATGCCAGTTTTTAAGACAATGGGAAAATCAAAATATCCTAGAAATTCTATTATTTTCATATTGAAACTATAGGCCCAGTTTGTTTGTTGTTCCCCCAAACGACCCACAAATCCTTTCTCAAATCATATCCTGATTTGGGGTTTTGATGATGTATTCATCAGGGTTCTCTGGAGAAAGAGAACC
The DNA here is from genome assembly GCF_002201575.2 of Neomonachus schauinslandi. NCBI lineage: Eukaryota > Metazoa > Chordata > Mammalia > Carnivora > Phocidae > Neomonachus > Neomonachus schauinslandi. The sequence goes on along the minus strand of NC_058412.1, from coordinate 115,928,883 downwards.
AACAGGGTATGTGTACATGGGTGTGTGTGTGGGTGGGTGGGGGTGTGTGTGTGTGTAGACACAGAATTTATTTTAAGAAATTGGTTCATGCAACTGTGGGGGCTGGCAAGGCTGAAATCTGCTGGGCAGGCTGGCAAGCCAGAGGCCCAAGGAAGAGTTAATGCTGCAGAATTCCAGAGTCAAGTCTGGAAATCCCTCTCCCTTGCAGGACCTCAGTCTTTTTCTCTTAAGATCTTCCACTGACTGGATGAGGCCCACCCACATTATGGAGGATAATCAGCTTTATTCAGAGTCTACTGACTTAAATTGTTATCTCATCTTAAAAACATCTTCACAGCAACATCTAGACTTCTAGATTGGTGTTTGACCCAGTATCTGGGTACTGTGGGCTAGCCACATTGACACACAAAATTAACCATCACAGATAACAAATCACTCTAAACCAAGCAGCACTTTTAGGAGGAAGGACATGGACACACACTTAAACAGAACCAGGAGACTGTAGAGCCAAATATCTGGATGTCTGTGTTTGGGCAGAAGCTATCCCCAGTCTGGAAACTTCCCTGTAATGGCTGGGGCCTCCTCCCTTACCTCGGCCCTGCCCCTAATACATTCCTCTCTCTAATGCCAGCCTCTCACAGGCATTAACACCCTGGGCACTGTCATTCTCTTGGTGGGGAAGCAGCTGCCTCCTTTTAGTCACTCAGTCTGCAGGGAGCTGGGGGCCCACCAGGCCCTGCAGGAAGAGACCTGGAAACCACACAGACCTCCCCCTCATTTCCTCTGAATCTAGCCATAGGCTGCGGCCCCAAGGCTGCTCTGAGTCATGGCCAGAGTGCTGGGGGGCTGACCCCCAGTGGGTGCTCTGGGGGCTCTCCCTGCCTGTGAGACCTGAGGGGAACTGCATTTCCCTCTCTGACAGGGTCTCCAGGGGGAAGGAAGGGCCTGTCTCTTGGTATGTCAACCCCTGAGCCCAGCAGGAACACAGATTTGGGGCAGCCCCTTCCATGAGTCATTTGTCTATCAGCCTTGCATCCATCCAAAATCTACCAAGGCTCTACCCCATACCGGGGCCTTGTGCCAGGAGCAGGGGGACATAGCAATGGACAAGATAGGCACAGTCCTTGCCTTCAGGGACAGTCAAGCCCCAGATACAGGCTCTGTTATAATTGTGTACAATTTTGGTGACAGTGCATTTTAAGGGACTCTGATTAAGAGTGTGTGCTTAGGGACTCATCAGGAAGGCTTCACCAAGGAAGGGACATTTTATCCAAGGCGTGAAAGGTGCAGGCGAGTCGGCCAGGCAGATGGGTCAATCGGGGACAGCATATGCAGCCCAGTGGCAACCAGGGGCACAATGCCAGGGCTTCCAGGGGGGGAAGGGGTCCTTCCAGGCCACTTGGTTTCACCCTTGTTGGAGGATGCTTTCCACAAGACTTGCTTGCATTGTTTATTCGGGCATCAGGCATTTCCCAGCACCATGGGACGGCCAGGCCCTGTGCTGCTGACGGCTCTGAGGAGCTCCAGTCCAGGGTCACCATGTAGATCTGCACATGTGTCTGGGAGGACACATAGGAACCAGTCCTTTTCCAGGATCACAGTCTCATTCTTCCCATGTCCACCTGGAGTATAGGCCCTTATGCCACACAGTGTCCAGCTCTGGGTCTGCCCCACCGATGCCCCATCCCCTTGGTCCTTGTCTTTCCATCTGCTCTCTCTCCCCTATCTCTGGGGACATCTGTCTAGAGGGTATCACAGAACCCTCTGAGGTCTTGCCTCCTGCAGGAGCATCTATGAGACAGATAAACTTTTCATGCTGACCTTGACTGCTTTTCATAGCTTGATGCACTGATGTGCTGACAAGTGTGTCTCTCTTTTCCCTTTGTTTCAGAGACCCCTACTGAAAAGGGATGAAGAGGAAGGAGAGGGAGGGACACTGGGATGTGGGTGAAGTGAATCTCAGCAGCTTACGGAGGGCAGGTTTTCAGGATGAGAAGGCCCAGACAGGTATCAGGAGGTCTAGTTAGACTAGGTGGGCTGATCCCTGAGGTAGATGAGGGCATGAGCATCCTGTGCTGAGGGAGCTGCTTGCCACCTACCATCCAACCTCAGAATTGTCCTCATGGCTGCCATATCCTTGGGATCAATCTTGGTGTGATGGTGTGGGGGAGAGGGGAAGCTTGGCAGCCTCTGGCTCTGTGACTCCCTCTCTGAATGTTAGCGTCCCAGTGAGCCTGGGCCTTTTTGGAGAGGTGCTACTACTGTCTAGCCAAGTCCCCCCAACCTGGGCCCATGAGTAGCCACAATGGTCACCCACCCCAACAGTGCCCCATGGGCAGAGGGATAGGGAATGGCATAGGAGCCATTCCTGGCACAGTGCCGTGTCTCACCTCAGTTGCCTCGCTGTGTGATGGGGCTGACCAGAGAGGACTACCTCAGGGGCTTGTGAGGGCCGGAGTGATGCACCCAGTCAGGCCCTGACACTCAGCAGTTGCTCAGTAAAGGATGGCAGGCATGTGGCCAGGACAGGACACTTGACTGGGCCACACGTACCTGTTGGGTGTCTGCTCTGAGCCAGGCCTGGCCCCGCCTCTTCTTGGGGCAGCATGGACCTATACCTGTCATTCTGGACAAAAGCCATGGGAGAGCCATGCTACCCACATGCATGGCACGCTAAAGTTACAAAGCCTGTCCACATCTGTGATTTCACTGGCCCTTCCACCAGCCCTCTTCCTCCCATGCGTACCCCGGACCTCAGCCCTAAAGGTTAGTCCATTCAGTGCCCACATCATTAGAACTTCCAGAAACTGCCTTCTAGAAACTGAGCTCCAAGATCTGTGCTGATACCTGCTTAGAGCTATAGTCTTTAAGTTTGCTGAGCAGCAGAATCCTTTTATCAAGATCTTCTTGAACGTCTCCATATAAAAAGCAATTGTAGCCAGGAGCCCTACTCCTCTTGCCACACCAGCCCTTTCCCTGAGTGACCCCAAAAGATGTCTGGGCATCTGTAGGGCTCTGTAGAGGCCACTGGAAAAGCTTCAGATTCCAGAGTAGCCCTCCTGGGATCCCAGCAGACATGCTCCCCAGGGTGTTCATGGCGGGGTTAGGTTGATGGTAGAAAGCCCAGACTCCACTAGACTTCACATGTGGAGAGGAGACTAGCCAAGAGGGTGACCATCTCTGTCCCTCCCTCCAGAGAGAAGCAGGGCCACAGCCGTGGCCCTGGGCAGTTTCCCGGTAGGCGAGCACACAGAGCTGTCACTGAGACCGGGGGATCCGTTGACCATCATCTCTGAGTAAGTCCTGTCCTAATGGGGGGGGAAGGGTGGGGAATTCTGCTTCCTCCCCCTGGCACCTGAAGATGCACTCATGGGAGAAGGGGCCCCTCACTCCGGGAGTAAAGAGCATGGCCTTTGGCACTGAGCTCACACGTGGCCCTAATCGTGGGATTTAGGAAGCCTGACACAGCTGTAGGGAGAAGCCTTGGGTAGGCAGGGCCTTGCAGGGGGCCCTGAATCGTGCCATTTCCTGCCCAGGAGGTAGCAGCACTGGCCGGTGCAGGCGGAAGGAGCCAGCCTGGCAGGTCCTCAGGAATCCTAAATGAGCAGTTCCCCTCTCCTTTCTCTCCCCAGAGATGGAGACTGGTGGACGGTGATGTCAGAAGTTTCAGGCACAGAATACAGCATCCCCAGCAGTCATGTGGCCAAAATCTCCCACGGGTGAGTTCACACCCCAGGCCCTGCCTTCGGGGAACTTCCTGCTTTCTCTTCCCACGAACGTGGTTCTTTATGGCCAGTTCTGTGCTGAGCAAAATGGGACAGGGGAGAATCAGGCCTGGGCCCTGCCCTCAGAAGAGTGAACAGCTAGCCTGAGCTCTCAGGTCGGCCTGCGAGACTTGGGAGCCCAGAAGAGGGGGTTCAGGAAGGCCCCACAGAGATGTCCTCTGGGCTTTGGAGGGTGTCCGGGAGTCAGTGGAGGAGACTGCTGAAAGGGAGCAGCTGCATACGTGTCCTAAATGTCCTGAGGCAAGAAAATGGAGGGGTGGCGCCCCATATCTTGGCAAGTCTGCCCTTCTAAGAGGGGCCTCACAGTGGGCAGGACATGGGGGATGCCATCGCTCGCCACGAGTGAGTGACAAAAGAAACCAACTCCAGAGCAAATTCTATGTCATGAGAGAGAAAGGAAGGGAACTGCCTTTCGGTGGGATTAACCCGCATAACACGGAGTCAGGAGGTACGCTGTGTGTGCTGTGATGGCTGCTCTTCTGTTCTGAGAGAAAGTACGACTCTGGCACTGGGTGGCCTTCCTTCTCTGAGGCTCACGGGATGTCTGGCTCTGGTGAAAGTAGTGCAGGGCTCCCGAGACGTGCGGACACCTCGCAGAATCAGCTCGCATAGAGGTTGTTGGCACCCATGTGTTTCCGGCTGGCCTGGCCCCACTGGCCAGAGGTTTTGCATCCCCAGTGTGGCACTGAAGTTTCAGCCAAGGAGACACTGGCCACCTCTAAGAGTCCCCTTCCCTTGCCACTCCGTCTGCTTCCTCCATGTTTGTAAGTCTTATGAATGACTTGTTTTATTTACTATAAAACTAGGCTAAGTTTGCTGCTGGCACCAAGCGGGTCACAGCTTCTCTGATTTATCTCCTTGGAATGGACTCAACCCTGACTCTGGATTTGACTATGGAATTTCACACGATGACAGGGAGGCAGCCATTTCCATCGAGTTGGCTTCTGTAGGTTTTCCCCGGGACCATAAGGCATGACTCTGGGGACATTAGAAGGCTGATGGACTAGTAAGCCAAAAAATTCCTGCAAAACCACCCTGAACTTTCCATTGCAGTTAAGTCCTTCATGGACATATAGGTGAAGGATTAAGTGTAGGAGAAAGGAAAATAGGGGGCGAGGGTAATCAACAATCCAGCAGTGAGAGGCCCCGAGGAATAGGTCATGAAGATCTGTGCTTTGGGAGGCACATACGGTGATCGATATCTTACATGATTATTTCCAATATTTTAGAATGTCTTGAACATTCTAGTCCAACATTTCTACCCACAAATAAGCTCCAATGGGAGTTAGATTTCACTGATAATGAATACATGTTCACCCACATGTCTTTTGGCTGCAAAGTTAAACTTTAAAATGTTCAAAGAAAATATTTACTACAATTAAACACACACACATAGGCAATTCTTGGAAAGGTGAGTGGCTAGCATAGGGGTGCTAGAGGAGCTGGGCAGTGATAGGAGTCTATGATCACCCCACCTTCCCCCAGCCTCCTGGCCACTTGGGAATGAGGTCTCCAGGCACAAAAGGCTGGGGCTGACCCCATGAGGTTGTCCTCTGCAGCCTCTGGAACCAGGACCAAGACAAAGCTGGGGGGCCCTTAGAGACCAAGGTACAGATGGAACTCTGAGGCCCAGAGAGGGAGGAGGGGTTTGAGTAGAGTCTTGGCTCTACCATGCCCAGGCTGACCTCTCTCTGTCCCTCCCGCAGGTGGCTGTATGAGGGCCTGAGCCGGGAGAAAGCTGAAGAACTTCTATTGCTGCCTGGAAACTCTGGAGGGGCCTTCCTCATCCGGGAGAGCCAGACCAGGAAAGGTGGGTAAGCTGAGCCCTGGCTTGTCCCTCGAATGCCAAGAGGTGACTTGGGGGTATAGGTAGGAGGTCAAAAGTGAAGGGCTGGAGTACCTGGCCTTGGAGTCAGACAGTTTGGCTGACTGACCACCATGTTGCTGCCATGAAAGCCCATTTCTAAAAGTGGGTGTGAATGGCCCATAGTGGGGATCCAGGCTCAGCCTACACTTTGGCCATTGGGTCTTGTAATAGAGTATAGTCACAGGATTTCCCTGCCCGGACCAGCAATGATTCCTCCCTCCCCAAAACACGACACAGTCCTGATCTCTTGGCAAAAAGTTGTCAAGTTCATGAGGTCTCTGTGTTCTGGGTCACCAGTCAGTCAAAACCAGAAAACTCATTAGAAGTCAGCTGTTGATCTTCTTTCTATTGTACAGATGAGGAAGATGGAGAAACAAAGGCTGAAGAGGGGTAGGGACATGTCACATTGCACATTCCTATGGGCCTTCTCCCACCTCAGGTATAGGACTTTTGCAAACACAAAGCTGATAGAATCTGTCTCTGATGCCCCTGCCTCCCTCTGAGCTACTGCCCTGCGACCCTTACAGTGGGGGCAGAGAAGGACGTTGAAAGAGTGGCGATGCTGATGTTTATTGTAGGCCCTTTAAGTGTCTTCAAACAACCCTGTTTGAAGTTTGAAGGATTGTAGTTCCCCATTTTACAGATGAGGAAACTGAGGCTTAGGGAGGAGAAACAATTTGCCTGGGTAGACATAGCTATGAAGCTGGGATTCAAACCCAGCTGAGGTCCTCCTCACTTCAGACACCCAAGAAAGGCCCATGTGTCACAATGGTGGAATTGCAAACTCAGTGGTAGACTAGGGTGGAGAGACTCAGGAATGACAGGCCTCCTGTGCTTGCCCTAATTTAACCAACCATAGTGGGTTGTCAGTGTCCTTTGCTCTCAGTCTCCCTCCCAGGGCCCCCTGCAGCACATCTTTGCCTCTCCTCCCCTTCCTTCAGAAACTCGCTGGGTTGACCTCTCCCCAGCCCCTCCTGCTACTTTCCGGACAGCATTACCATCCCCCCTTACACCCAAAGGCTGGCTGGGGCTTGAGGCTGGCCTGAGTGTAGGCTGCAAACAGGAAACCACAGCACTGGAGCTGATTGGGGCAGGAGTGCTGCAAACCAGGCCCTAGTGAGCTTGAGAAGCCACAGGAAGTGCTCTGTGCTCAACTGCCCCATCCCCACCCCTTCTCTGGCCTGGTTTAGCCACAACTGCATAGTGACCAGCACTTACTGCTCCTTCCTTTTTTTTTTTTTTTTTTAAGATTTTATTTATTCATTTGACAGAGAGACAGCGAGAGAGGGAACACAAGCAGGGGGAGGGGGAGAGGGAGAAGCAGGCCTCCCGCCAAGCAGGGAGCCCGATGTGGGGCTTGATCCCAGAACCCTGGGATCATGACCTGAGCCGAAGGCAGACGCTTAACGACTGAGCCACCCAGGCGCCCCGACTTACTGTGCCTTCCTAAGAAGGCACATATACTCGAGGAACTGGCTGGGAAATACAGGAGAAAGCAGACAATGATCTTTAAAGATCCATAAACAGGGGAACCTGGGTGGCTCAGTTGGTTAGGCGTCTGTCTTCCGCTTAGGTCATGATCCCAGAGTCCTGGGATCAAGCCTGGCATTGGGCTCCCTGCTCAGCAGTGAGTCTGTTTCTCCCTCTCCCTCTGCCCCCCTGCCTGCTTGTGCTCATGCGCATTCTCTCTCTCAAATAAGTAAAATCTTTAAAAAAATATTAAAGGGGCGCCTGGGGGGCTCAGTCATTAAGCGTCTGCCTTCGGCTCAGGTCATGATCCCAGGGTCCTGGGATCAAGCCTCGCATCGGGCTCCCTGCTCTGTGGGAAGCCTGCTTCTCCTTTTCCCCCTGCTTGTGTTCCCTCTCTGTCAAATAAATAAATAAAATCTTTAAAAATATAGGGGCACCTGAGTGGCTCAGTCGTTAAGCCTTCAGCTCAGTCTGCCTTTCAGCTCAGGTCATGATCCCAGGGTCCTGGGATCGAGTCCCCCATCGGGCTCCCTGCTCAGCGGGAAGCCTGCTTCTCCCTCTCCCACTCCCCCTACTTGTGTTCCCTCTCTCGCTGTGTCTCTCTCTGTCAAATAAATAAAATCTTTTTAAAAAATCTTTAAAAATATATATTAAAGATCCATAAACATACACATGATTTCTGGGATTAAGGTTAGATTTGACTCTGAGCTTCGCCATAGCCAACCCCAAAAGGGGGTAGATCAGAATGCAGCTCTCATCACAAAAGAGATTTGGGGCACCTGGGTGGCTGCAATCGTTAAGCGTCTGCCTTCAGCTCAGGTCATGATCCCAGGGTCCTGGGATTGAGCCCCGCATCGGGCTCCTTGCTCCTCGGGAAGCCTGTTTCTCCCTCCCCCACTCCCCCTGCTTGTGTTCCCTCTCTCACTGTCTCTCTCTCTGTCAAATAACTAAATAAAAATCTTAAAAAACAAAAGGAAGAGATTTGTCAGTTCTGCAGGAAAGGCAGAAGTTTCCCCAGTACTAATTTCTAATCTCTCATCTGAGTCTTCTTTAGGACAGTATTTGTCAAGCTGCAGGTTAAAACCCCTTTGTGTTCCAAGAAATCAGTTTAGTTCCGTGGTTATAGAGCAGTGGATCTCAAATCTGGGTGGCCATCATAATCAGCTAGAGTACTTAAAACAAAGAACTGGCCACCCACCCATATTTCTTATTTGGTGGGTCTTGGGCAGGGCCTGAGAATTTACGTTTCCAACAAACTCGCAGGTGATGTTGGGGACTACACTTTAAGAACCACTGATCTTGGGCACCTGGGTGGCTCAGTTGGTTAAGCCACTGCCTTCGGCTCAGGTCATGATCCTGGAGTCCCTGGATCGAGTCCCGCATCGGGCTCCCTGCTCGGCTGGGAGTCTGCTTCTCCCTCTGACCCTCCCGACCCTCCCCCCTCTCATGCTCTCTCTCAAATAAATAAATAAAATCTTTAAAAAAAAAAAAAAAGAACCACTGATCTTGGGGCACCTGGGTGGCTGTCAGTTAAGTGTCTGACTCTTGGTTTTGGTTCAGGTCATGATCTTAGGGTCATGAGATTGACCCTGTGTCCAGCTCTGTGTTCAGTGCAGAGTCTGCTTGAGAGTCTCTCTCTCCCTCTGCCCCTCCCCCTGCTCTCTTTCTCTCAAATAAATAATAATAGTAATAATAGTAATAATTAAATAAAAAGAACCACTGATCTAGGGAGCACCTGGCTGGCTCAGTTGGTAGAGCATGTGACACCTGATCTCAGGGTCGTGAGTTTGAGCCCTGCGTTGGGCAGAGATTACTTAAAAATATTTTTAAAAATGCTGATCTAGACCTTGGCTTCAAGTTGGACTCATCTGAGGAGCTTTATAAATTACTGATGCCTGCACCCAACTCCCAGAGTCTCTGGGGCTTGAACCTACAACCCTCATGGGGCTCCAACCCACAACCCTGGGATCAAGACCTGAGCCGAGACCGAGAGTCAGATGCTTAACCGGCTGAGCCACCCAGGTGCCCCTGAGTTTCTGATTTAATTGGTCAGGGGTGTGGCTTTGGCCCTAGAAGATATAAAAGCCCCCTTGGTGATTCTGATACGCAGTGAAGGTTGAGACCCCTTCATTTAGTGGATCTGGACCAGGGAGTGTTTGAAGGGCAGAACACATCAAGGTACATCACTGGGGTTGGGAAAAATATTGTTTCATCCTATTTTTGTTTTAGGTAATTTTTTTAAAAATTATATTTATTTATTTTAACAATGAGTTTTGTTTTTGTTTGTTTTTAAGATCTGTGTATTTTAGAGAAAGAGCAAGAGCATGAGCAGGGGTAGGTGCAGAAGGGGAGGGAAAGAATCTCAAGCAGAGCCCGACAAGTGGCTCGATCTCACAGCCCTGGAGAGGGGGAGAGAGAAAAAGAATCCTCAGACTCCCCCCCCCCCCCGAGCACAGAGCCCAACGCAGGTCTCGATCCAGGACCCCGAGATCATGACCTGAGCCAAAATCAAGAGTTGGCCGCTTAACTGACTGAATTACCCAGGTGCCCCTGATTTAGGTAATTTTAAGTGTGTCCTAGGTCACAGTGTAAAATTTCATACTGTGGTTTGTAGCCAAAAAATGTTTGGTGGCGCCTGGGTGGCTTAGTTGGTTAAACATCTGACTCTTGATCTCAGCTCAGGTCTTGATCTCAGGGTCATGAGTTCAGCCTCATGTTGGGCTCCACTCTGGGTGTGGAACCTAAAAAAAAAAAAAAAAAAAAGGGGGCACTGCAGCTTTATGGGGCCTGAGTAACATCATAGAACACTAGTTCTCGGACTTTAGTGTACAAGAATTGTCAGAGAAAGACTCTTGGGCCCCTTCCAAATCTGACTATTTACTGGGCTCCAGGTCAGAAATCTGCTTCCTTCACAAGGTCTCTGGATGGTTCTTATGTTCTTTTAAGTTTGAAAACACAGTTCCATTCTAGGGGAACCAGAATTAAGTAGTAAGAGACAATGTTTTTCCAGCTGCAAAATGCATCAACTTTTTTTTTTTTTTTAAGATTTTATTTATTTGAGAGAGAGAATGAGAGAGAGAGAAAGCATGAGAAGGGGGAGGGTCGGGAGGGTCAGAGGGAGAAGCAGACTCCCTGCTGAGCAGGGAGTCCGATGCGGGACTCGATCCTGGGACTCCAGGATCATGACCTGAGCTGAAGGCAGTGGCTTAACCAACTGAGCCACCCAGGCGCCCCTGCATCAACTTTTCTTTGCATCAAGGTCCAAATATACCTCTGGGAAGGGAATTCTGCAGGAGAATTTGAGTCTGTGTGTGGACCGAGGAGGAAGGCCTGGGGTCTGTGAGCTCACAAGAACACTACTGAGAGTCGACTGGGGCGGGGAAGACCTCTCCATCTTCCCTAGGGTCCCTCTGGCTATACCTATTTATGTCCTAAGCCTGGGGAAAATTCATGGCAGAGCCTGAGTCAGGCCCCAAACCGTGGTCTGTGAAGGGGCACTGACGACTTTGTGGAGGTCCCAGGACTGCTCCAAAGGTCAGCACCAGGGCCAGCTCCCTGCTGTCCTGTGTCTCTGTTCTTTGGTGGGCGCTTTAAGGAAGATGACAATCAAGCCATGCTTCCCACCACGGAGAGATTCACTTCTGTCCATTCTGTCAGCTGGGAAGCATTTGTTGAGCATTTCTTCTGAGTCAGGCCTGCTAAGTCATGGTTCTTGTCCTCAGGCTGCAGACAGTGGTAGGTCCAAGGTGCAGCATCCCCGAGGCAGTCAGCTTCTCAGAGGCCTTAGCAGAGGAAGGTCAGGAGGGTCCTGCTAGGCCCACCTCCCACACACAGCTTCCAGTCTGATCCCTCATACCACTGTGGACCCCACCCCACCGCCTGGTATCATCATCGGAACACCAGGGAAAACATGGTGCCTCACCCCAGAGGTTCCTGCAGGCCAAGATGTGACATTGGCTATGGAGCTGGAGCTTTCTGGAATCCAGGACATTGTACCTTCTGTGCCTTTTCCCCAGTGGGTCTCCCTCCAGCCCCTGCACCCAGACACAGCTCCTACCATTCCTTCCCGCAGCCTCTCTTCTGGCCCACTGCCCACCAGAACATTCATGAATAAACCACCTTGCTCTTTCCACTGCTGCATCCTTCCACACACTCCTCCCTCAGCCTTGGAAAGCCCTATCCTCCATTCTTCTACTTGGTGAACTCATACTCACCCTTCGTGACCCATTTCAATGTTATTTCCCCAGGCTATTTGCCACCATTTGCTCTCAGACCACTTCTGTAGCTAATGTAAACTTAGTTCTTAAAAGAAAAAAACAAAACAAAAAACCAAACTAGGGTATGTGGGCTAAGAGCACAAGAACTAATATTTGAAATGGGGACCATAAAGGAAAATTCCAGCTGTGGGAAGTGCTGGCAGGACAGCACTTCCTTCCCAGAGTACGAAGATCCATTTACCATGTGGGGCCTTGTGCAGGGCATGTAGTCAGTGCTCAAGGGATGTATACTGAGTAAATGAATGAGTGACTGAGTGCATGAATGGACATTGAGGGGAGGGGAAAGGATGAAGAGCTGGGGTAGACTTCCCCCCAATACCACGTGTTCACAGACAGTGGGAGGCGTGCAAATAGTGGCAAAACACTCCAAACTGCTTGTAATCACGGCTCCGTCCAGCATGTATCCCAGAGATTCATTCATTCATTCAACAAATGGATATTGTGTGGTGACTCTGTGCCATATTGTTCTAAGCAGTGGGGATTCAAAGATATAAAAAGCAAAATCCCTGCCCACAAACCAACTGGCAAAATGGACAGTGAACATGTAAATACTGAAGTGTCTGATCATGGTAAGTGCCACATAGAAACAAGAAAGCAGCGTTAAGAGGAACAGGGTCATGGGACGTGTGCAGGTATACAGAGGCCCTGTGGTAAATGCATCCTCAGCAGGGGCAGGTGTGCTGGGAATCAGCAACGCAAGGTCATTGGGAGTCAGGTCATGCAGGGTGTGTCCAGGGTGGGGACTTGGGTTCTCAGTAAGGGAGTGACATAAACCCATCCCTCCTGCAAAGAGAGGATTTGGGGTTGGGGTGACGAGGAAGCGGGAAGCCACCTGGGAGGTTGTTGCAGGCTCCGCCCAGGTGAGAAGTGGTTGGATTCTGGGTATGTTCTGAATATAGCCAGTAGGGTTTGCTGTCAGGCTGTATGTGAGGTAGGAGAGGAGGGAAGCAGTGAGCCTGACGCCAGGGTTAGAGTTCAGTGACAGATGCACAGTGCTGCAGGTTTCTGAGGTGGGCAGATGGAGGAAGGGTACATCAGAACCATCTTTCAGCAGGCTCACGGTTGGTTGTGTGTGTTTTGGGCTGAGGGACAGGCGATGGCAGAGCAGGACTCTTGGTGCCACGGAAGCACTGCTGCCTGGGCAAGCTTAGGGCTGGGGCTTCTCCGCAGCAGGGAAGGTGTTCTGGAAGGAAGTTGTCTGAGCAGAACTGAGTTGTAAAGGGAAGACTGGTGGTTACTCAGGTGGAAGGGTGTTCCCTACAAAAGGAACAGTGTGAGCAAAGGAGCATAGGCCTGATACAGGTTATTGGGTGCTTGCTACATGCCAGACACCGCTAAATGCTTTCCCTGCTTCACCACTTGAATCCCTGTGCTGATCTGATGAGACTGGGAGAATTGTTATCTCCCTTTACAGATGAGGAAACAGATCTGCGAGGTCAAATAATGTGCCTGGAGACACAGCTAGTGAGCATGGGGCAACAGGGGTGTTCTAGCATGTGGTTGTGTGTGGGCTTTGAACCCAGGGAGTCTGAGTTAAAGTGGAAATGTCCTGGAACTGGGAGAGAGCAGTAGGTATTTGGGACTGGCTGGAACATGCAGTGAGAAGGAACGCAGGATACCAGCCCAAGGCCAGTCACAGATGGCATTGGTAGGTGACCTGTCTCCACAGTGGGGTTGTCAACCCTACATGGTGTTGATGGAGCTTATTATCCCTGAGTCTACCAGCTAGATACTCAGTGTAGCCACCCTCCCTGGTTTTAGTAACTGTGGTGACAGTGAGCAAAATGAGGTGGCTGGAGAACCATGCAGAGGATATAGGGACTTGGTTACTTAGTTCAGCTGGGTTGGTTGGCCTTCAGGCCTTATTTCAGGAATTCAGCTCTTTTTCTTGCCTTATGGTACTGCCTAGGACCTCTAGTACAATGAATAAAGTGGTGAGAATGTTCTTGCTTTGTTCCCAATGTTAGGAAGAAAAATTCAGTCTTTCTTATTAAGTATGATATTACCTATAGATGTTTCACAGATGCTCTATATCAGGTTGAAAGTAGTCTTCTGTGGTAGGCAGAGTAACAGCCCCCGCAAAGATGTCCAGGTCCTAATCTCTGGAATTTGTGAATATTAATACCTTACATTGCAAAAGGGAGTTTGTAGATGTGACTAAGTTGAGGATTTTGAGATGGGGCAACTGTCATGGATTATTCAGATAAGCCCAATGAAATCACAGGGGTCTTTATAAAACAGAGGCAGCAGGATCAGAGTTTGAAAGAAACTGGAGATGAATGTTATGCTGCTGGCTTTAAAGATGGAGAAAGAGCCATGAGCTAAGGGATGCAGGTGGCTTCTAGGAACCGGAAAAGCAAAAAATGGATTATCCTCTAGAGCTTGCAGAAGAAACAAATCCTGCTGACACCTTGATTTTAGTTCAGTGAAACCCATTTCAGATTAAGCCACTGAATTTGTGGTAATTTGTTATAGCAGCAATAGGAAACTATTACACCTTCTGTTTGTAGTTTTGTGGTGGTGGTTTTTTATCAGGATGAGTACTGAATTTTGTCAAATGATTTTTATACATTTTTTCAGGTGATCATGTTTTTTCTCCTTTATTCTATTTATATAAGAATATATATATATTTTATATATAAAATATATAATTTAATTTTTTTAAATTCCATTTTTTTTAAAGATTTTATTTATTTGACAGAGAGTGAGAGAGCATAAACAGGGACAGCAGCAGAGGGAGAGGGAGAAGCAGGCTCCCTGCTAAGCAGGGAGCCCAACGCAGGGCTCCTGAGCTGAAGGCAGACTCTCCCCTCCCCCTCCCCCTCCCCAAAATAAATGAATCTTAAAAAAAAAAAAAAGGGTGCCTGGCTGGCTCAGTCGGTAGAGCATGTGACTCTACCGACTACTGAGCATCTCAGAGTACTCAGTTCAAGCCCCACGCTGGGCACAGAGATTACTTAAAAATATGATAAACCTCAAACTAAACTGATGAAGGGGAAAAAAAAAAAGGCAATAAATTACCAGTATCAGGGTGTAGAGCTTCCTCAAAAAAAAATGGGGCACCTGGGTGGCTCAGTTGGCTAAGCATCTGCCTTCAGCTCAGGTCATGATCCCAGGGTCCTGGAATCTAGCCCCATGTCAGGCTCCCTGCTCCTCGGGGAGCCTGCTTCTCCCTCTCCCTCTGCCTGCCTGCTTGTGCACTCTCCCTCTCTCAAAAAAAAAGGTTAAAAATATTTGCTAATGGGCACCTGGGTGGCTCAGTCGGTTGAGTCTGGCTTCAGCTCGGGTCGTGGTCCTGGGGTCCTGGGATCAAGTCCCAAGTTGGGGGAGCCTGCTTCTCCTTCTGCCCCTCCCCCCTGCTCGTGCTCTCTCTCCCCCTCTCTCAAATAATTAAAAATCTTTAAAAATATTTGCTAATTTTTTTTGTGATTTCTTCTTTGACTTCTGGGTTATTCCCAAGTATTTGGGGATTTTCCAGATATTTTGTTAATTTATAATTTTATTCTGTTGGGGTCAAAGAACATAACTATTTTTTTTAAGATTTTATTTATTTATTTGAGAGAAAGAGAAATTGAGGGAGAAATGGAGCAGGGGCAGAGGGAGAGGAAGAAGCAGACTCCCTGCTGAGCAGGGAGCCCAGTGTGGGGCTTGATCCCATAACTCCATGATCATGACCTGAGCCGAAGGCACTCAACAGACTGAGCCACCCAGGTGCTCCCACAACTATTTTTTTTTTAAGATTTATTTATTTGGGAGAAAGAGGCAGCGCACAGGGAGAGGCAGAGGGAGAGGTACTGATTTATCTTTCCACCAGCACGGTAAGAGTTCCTCCTTCAGCACGTCCTTGCGGGGCATCTACTGACATGTTTTCACATTCTAACACTTCTGCCCACTTGAGTCTATAATAGCCACACTTAATAGTCATGTAAACTGTGCCCAGCCCTGTGCTGCATGCTGTGTGATTGATCTCATTTCATCCTCACGAGAGCCCTATCAATTAAGAATGTGTGGTCATTTATGGCCAAGAGAGCAAGTCTTCGCCCCTCCCCTGTCCACTTCCCTTCTGTCTGGGCCCGGTAGCCATTCTCCGCTTTCTTCTCCCAACTTGGGTTGGGATGGGTCCCAGTAGGGCCTCAATCCTGCCCGGAACGCTTTCCTCCTCAGGTTGTTACTCCCTGTCAGTCCGCCTTAGCCGCCCTGCATCGTGGGACCGGATCAGACACTACAGGATCCAGTGCCTTGATAATGGCTGGCTGTACATCTCACCACGCCTCACCTTCCCTTCACTCCAGGCCCTCGTGGATCACTATTCTGGTATGGCCTTCCCATTAGACTGGGATGTGGGGTGCAGGGGGCAGACAGTTGTGCCCTTAGACACTTTACCTGCTGGAGAATATCCAGACAGGCAGAAGAGGGACCTCTCCATCTCCATGCCAGTTCCTGTGCTAAGAACATAGGCTGGGGAGCTCTGTCTTCATCCCATGCCCTGACAGAGCCACATAGACCTCCCATGTGGTTCTGAGTCCAAGACCTCAATGGCAGGCACAGTTCTCTCTACAGGAACTAGGCCCAGAGCTGTTGCTGTTGTGCGATTCAGTTGACTCAGCATTTCCAGGTGCCTGTCCTGTTATAGGGACTGGAGCATGCAGCCAGGAGGGCAGTGTCAAAGGGGCAGAAAGGAAAGACCACTCCTGGTAAAACTGATCAGGTGTTTCCTAAAGGGTGGGTCCACGCAGTAGATACTGACAGAACACGTAGAGATGAAGTATTTTCTAGCTTTCTTCTTCCTAAAGCACTTTCCTAACCAGAAACTGGCACTCAAAGAGGTCCATCAAACTACCCAAAACCACAGCAAATTAAATCTTCAAAACCTAGCCCAGAATGACCTGATTGCATCTCAGCCCCTAGATCACAGCTTGAGGCTTGTGCCCTGTCACTTTTTTAAAAATGTAATCTATACACCCAAAGTGGAGCCTGAACTCATGACCCTGAGATCATGAGTCTCTACCGACTGAGCCAGCCAGGTGCCCCCGTCATTCTTTTTTGACCATGCCTCCACCTGCCAAATGGGGAAAGCTGTCAGGGTGAGGGTGGGGGTTGTTAGGGAGGGTAAAGTAGGGCTGGAGTCAGCCATGTCAAGGGTCTAGGTCTCTTTCTCAGAGTTGGCGGATGACATCTGCTGCCTCCTCAAGGAACCCTGTGCCCTGCGGAGGGCTGGCCCGCTCCCTGGCAAGTCCCTACCCCTACCTGTGACTGTGCAGAGGGCACCACTCAATTGGAAAGAGCTGGACAGGTAAGGGGACCCCTGGAACATGAAGGCAGAACAAAGGAGAAAGAAGGACCCACCCCTGGGAACCCACAACCCCAAACGAGCCTGTCAGTCACCTTTGGGGACACTGGCGAGCCAGGCTCAGCAGGACTTTAGGGGGACTGGCAGGAAGGAGGAAGACGGAGTGGATAGAGGGCATGCCCAGATGCCAAAGATGGCCAGGATGGAAGGTCAGACAAGATGGGGTAGAACAGAAAGCACCAGTCCTGAATGGAGAAGTCAAGCTGGGGTTTTATCTGACAGAGAATGGGGAGCCACTGAAAGTTTTCAGGTGGTGTGAACTTGAACTGTGGTGAGAGCAGGGAGGAGGATGAGGCTCCTTGACCCAACTCTCTTCCCCTCTCCATAGCTCCCTCCTGTTCTCTGAAGCACCTGCCTTAGGGGAGTCCCCTCTCCTCAGCGAGGGGCTCCGGGAGGCCATCAGCTCCTACATCAGCCTGAGTGATGACAGCTCCTTGGATGATGCCATGGCCCAAAGCAGAGGCCAAAAGGGAATCCAACGCTGCAGCACCTAGACCCCCAGCTCAGCTCAGCCTGAGCACTCCAGAGGCAAATTCAGGGTCCCACTTGTATCCTCTGCTCCTTCCTGTCTCAGCCCCAAGAAGTCACTTAACCCTCTCCCAATGCCATGAACCCACCTGCAACCTCTAGTTCAAGTACAGACCAGCTGAAAACAGGGACAGGGCTCCAAAGAGACTAGGCCTCTGGGGTTTGACACAATTTGACCTGAGTTCGGGATTTCCAGAACCATCTTCCTCCCCTGCCTATTGAGTCCCCTTCTACACCCCCACAGTTCCACCCACTAGGTAGAAACCACCACTAGCATCAAGAAGGAAAAAGAAAAAACATTTAAAGAGAATCTACAAGTCTCACTCAGAATACCATACTTCAGAAGGTAGGACTGTGGCCTAGAAGACAGGAAAGCAAAGGGATGGATGTCTTCCCACAGCAACAGAACCGGAATGTCCAGCCTCCACCTGGCCCCCCAGAGCAAAGGGGACCTCTGACAGTCCAGGTCTCAAACAGCCCCATCAAACCTCTTCTCTGGACAGTCCTAGCTCCAAGATCTCTATTTCATTTTGTGGCTTATCATTTGAATCTGCCTAAGCTTTCCTGGCTACAGTGGCCTTGCTATCTTGTGGCCAAACACAAAATGGCACCTTCTGGGTCTAGCACACTGCGGTGGTCAGTCACGTCTCTCAGCACCGGGCAGGGGCATCAGAAGTCAGTAAGCCTCTCTCCACAAAGCCAAGGCCACAGCCTACACCAATTCTAGCCCTTGATTTCCCTGCTGCCCATTAAGGAAGACAGGCCTGGCTGGAGCTACTACAGGAGCAGGGAGAGGAGGAAGAGGGATGAGGATGGAGGGTAGGGTTCTGAGGCTAGAGGTGATGTGGGAAAGGCTTTAATAGGTATCATCAACAGGTTCTCAATTAAAGATTTGATTTATTCAAGTACCCGAAAACGTTCTACAAGGAAAACTTATTAGATGCTGCTTGTACTGTGCTATGGACCACGCACATACTGCCACTCTGTTTTCAGAAGACTTGAAATGCCACTGATAGTTTAAAAACTGTACACCTGATGGAGAAGTGAGGAAGACAATTTAATGTTTCATCCGGATCCAGAGGTGCATCAAATTAAATGACAGCTCCGATCAGCAAACAGGTGTTTCATGATGATATCCAAGAAGGAATGGTTGGTGATGGACAATTCAGAAATGCTTCCCCAAAAGGCGGATGGTTCTTTAAAAAGTTTCAGATCACAACCCTTGCAGAAAACACTGATGCCCAACACAATGATTCTTGGTCCAGGAAACATGGGTCTTCCAGGTTCCACGTGGCTGGGGTGCCCCTACAATCATGTTTCTGTGCTCTAACTACGAGGGTCCTTTGGACCGGACAGAGAGTAGGTGGGGTCTGTACACCATCAGTCATAGTGGATGGCAGTGTAAAAAATGATCCAAATGACCTAGAGAGGAGATAAGCAATGGTCGTAGGTCACCTGGGTCAACACAGGCACCTATTCCACAAAACAAAAATGTCAAAGAATGTGTGCACAGTGGGCTTCCCAGGGGTTATTCAATGCAATCAGCTGGGAGGCCTAAATAAGTTCACTGAAATGAAGCTGTCTCTGACAGAGCCCAGGATCACCCACAGTGCTACCAAAGAGACCACGGACAAGCTTCCCTCTCAACCAAAAAGCAACTGGAGCACCAGGGAGTGGAGTTATAGATGTGGAAATGATACAGGTAAAGGGTTAGGATTAGCAACAAATGTGAAAAACAAACCACCACCATACCCTGTCAGCTTCATATCAAATAAAGCAGAGGTTCTCAAAACTGGTTATTCACTGCAATCTCCTGGGACCTTTAATACATATGTATGCCCAGGCACCCCCGCCCAGGGATTTTGATTTTACTGATTTGGGCCAGAGTCTACAATTTTTTAAAAAAATTAATTTTGAGATATGATTCATATTTCATAAAGTTCACCTTTTAAAGTATTTAATAGAAAAAATATATATATATATACAATACAGAGGTTTTTAGTATATTCACAGAGTTGTGCAAAGATCACACTGATTCTGGAACATTTTCATCATCCTCAGTTTCTTCGCATTTCTCTGTCTGTCTCCCCCCTCCCCCCGGTCACTGGCAACCACTCATCTACTTTTTTATCTGTGTGGATTTGCCTATTCTGGACATTTTACATAAATGGAATCACGTAACATGTTTTGTGTATGGCTTCTTTCACTCAGCATAACGTTTTCAAAATTCATCAAAGTTGTAGCCCCTACCAGTACTTTATTCCTTTTTATGGTCGAATACCATATGGATATACAACATTTTATTTATCTACTGACCAGGTGATGGTTGTTTGCGCTTT
Source organism: Neomonachus schauinslandi (assembly GCF_002201575.2). Taxonomy (NCBI): domain Eukaryota; kingdom Metazoa; phylum Chordata; class Mammalia; order Carnivora; family Phocidae; genus Neomonachus; species Neomonachus schauinslandi. Next base: position 115,909,267 of record NC_058412.1, on the reverse strand, counting down.
TCCAGCTATTATGAATGCCATAAACGTATTTGTAAATGTTTCCTAGTTTCTACTATGCAACCACATTTGAGAATCAGATGTAGAAGCTGATGACAGGCCCTGGGTGTGTAGACCAACAGGGAGACTACAGTGTATCACACCACATCTTTTGTGACAACTGGACTGATGGAGGAAATGCCCTCCAATCCCTGGAGCCTTTTGGAAAATGGTCCACCCCAATCACAAAGTGTAACCCAATCAGTGTGCTCCCCTTGAGAAACAACAGGATTTACTATATAACTATCAGCTATACATACCATGAACAAGGCAAAAGATGTCATAAACCCTTCTTTTGTGAGCTCCCATGTGCCGCCATATTCTTCCTCATCTATCTGTAGGTAGTTGCTGAAGTAGAGATACAGGACTCCTGCATTGATCAGGCAGAATCTGGAGGGAGGACAAGCACCAAACACAAACTATGAGCTCAGAAGACTTAGAACTCCACTATCACAGTCCAGCCCTACCAGGACACTCACTGTTGCACAGTTAAGTATTTGTATTATGGGGGCAAGTGAAAAATAATACATGGACCTAGACCCTCAATGGAACTGCCCAGTGGTTGAGCTAGAGGCATAAAAAGCAACTTTTATTTAGATGCCCAGCAAAAATTTTTTTAAAAAATTTAAAAGCACACAAAAGTTCTCCGAGCTCTCTCAGAGTAAGAGAGAATAGTAGCCAAACCATCCCAAACCAGGACTAGTACCTGACATGGGCCTCCAAGTAGCTCCAGCTGGGGTGGGGTGGCCATGGGACAAATACATGTCAGGCTGCTGCTTCATGGCCTAGTGGAACAAGCAAGCGTACTAAAGCAGCTCCTGCATTCATTCCCAATGGGAGACAATTTCCAGATATCCACTGTCTGCTACTGCACTTGATGCAGAGGTGAACACTGACAGTTCCTGCTCTACCTCAGCTATCTATTAGGAGGCCAAAAACAGCCGTGAGCATGGAACTGAAACAGGTTCGTGAGCACCTCCAGGAAGGTCTTTGATCCCCCATACTGTATTATTTAACTAATGAAGCATTTAGAATGCAGTGAAGTGTAATGTTATCACCCTGATCTACTTATCTCTTGGTACAGTCATCATGTAGAAATTTTTGTAAAGTGATCAACACTTTATGATCTTCCAAGTTACAGCATCTAATTTAATGGGGGACTATATGTTTTAGGCCACATTGCTCCTGAAGGCTGGGGTGGGGAAAATGCAAAGAACTAGTTCCTCGTAATGGATGAAGTGTAGGCTGGTGTGGGGCAGGGCAGTATGATGATGCTGAGGAGTGTCCATCAGTATAAGGGGTAGGGCGCAGACCCTGGGGCTGTTTGAGCATGAGACAGAGTATACATACGTCAGAAGTCTAGTTTTTTTGTTTTTGTTTTAAAGATTTTATTTTTAAGTAATCTCTATACCCAACCAGGGGCTCAAACCCATAACCCTGAGATCAAGAGTCGCATGCTCTACTGGCTGAGCCAGCTAGGCATCCCAGAAGTCTAGTTTGTGAGGAAAGTATAGGCTTTCTCATGAGTTGGGGGAACAGGAGCTGGGAGACTGGTTTAGACTTGTACCATGTTTTATGACACGAGCAGAAATAAAGCTTGAGGACAGGGACTGGGAAAATGGCTGAATGGGGAGGTAAGAGACTCAAAGTCTTCAAGCCTAAGGGTCTGGGAGTATAATGGTTCCAGTAACAGGCAGGGAGCCAGGAAGAGCAGGTTTTTCTTGGATTTCACACAAAATACAGTCCTTGGCTTGGTCATGTTGTAGCCACATCCTTATCTTCTGCCAGAAATCTTGGGACCTAGCCAATCTGGCTGCCTCTGTCAGGAGTTTCATTTTGTTTTGTTTTTGAAAGACTGATTTATGTATTTTAGAGAGAGCACGCATGCGTGAGCGGGAGGAAGGGCAGAAGAAGGAGACAGAATCCTCAAGCAGACTGCCCGCTGAGCACAGAGCCCAATGCGGGGCTTAATCCGAGGACCCTGAGATCATGACCTGAGCTGAAATCCAGAGCCGGGCGCTCAACCAACTGGGCCACCCAGGTGCCCCATGGAGATTCATTTTGGACAGGCTGTTAGTGGTTCCAGACAGAGATTACTAGCAGGACTCAGAAATATTACTCTGGGATTCAGCTAATAAGCTAGGGCTGGAGAATGGCTGAGACTCATTGTGAGTCTCTGGCTATGAAAGTGGTTGCTTAGTGATATGATATAGGGAAATGTGAGGAAATAAGGGATGACAGAGAGAAAAGAGCTAACTGGGCCCCTGCCTTCCAAGGGTCACACACTAAGTAGCAAGTGAAGTCACAGAAACAAAGGCCTTTAAACGTCTGGTGGTCAAGGGGGAGGGCTCAGGAAAGGACTGGAGGAGCTCAAACTGAGCTTTAAAGATGGGTATACATCCAGGGGCGCCTGGGTGGCTCAGTCGTTAAGCATCTGCCTTCAGCTCAGGTCATGATCCCAGGGTCCTGGGATCGAGCCCCGCATCGGCTCCGTGCACCGCAGGAAGCCTGCTTCTCCCTCTGCCACTCCCCCTCCTTGTGCTCCCTCTCTCGCTGTCTATCAAATAAAAAAAAAAAATCTTTAAAAAAAAAAAAAAACGGGCATAAATCCTGTATTGTAAACGGGGGAGAGAATTACACAGATGTATAGACAAAGAAATGAACGTGGATTGGGGCTGAGGGAAAAAACCTTACAAAGACTCTCCAATGCACTTTTTAAAACTCTATCCTAAAAATTCAGAATTTTTTTTTTTTAAAGATTTTATTTATTTATTTGAGACAGAGAGAATGAGAGAGAGAGAGAGCACATGAAAGGGGGGAGAGTGAGAGGGAGAAGCAGGCTCCCTGCCGATCAGAGAGCCCGATGCGGGACTCGATCCAGGGACTCCAGGATCATGACCCGAGCCGAAGGCAGTCGCTTAACCAACTGAGTCACCCAGGCGCCCCTAAAAATTCAGAATTTTAACAAAGTAATGAACCTCTAACAAATACTCTGATTTCAGGGCTGGGAGGCTACATGACAACAGTAAGGTATGACCCTGCTTTCAAGGATCGATGGGAATTCATTTCAGGTTTTAAAAAATTTTAACAAGCATTCACTGAACACCTATTAATCATTATGCCAGGCTCTATGAGAGACAGAAAGGCAAGAAGGGATGACGCAAAACCTCTGCAGAGCAGAACCACCACTCAGTTCTCAGGCAAACTATAAATAATGAGAACGGAGAAAATGGTTTTATCTGAATATGCCCTCACTGTCGCCACACCAGAAATTAAGAGAAGCCAAGGTGGAGCCCAGACAGAGGGTAGTTAAGGCACAAAGTGGAGAGAAGAGGGTCACCAGAATGGAGCACCAGAGCAGTCCTGCCCTAAGCCCAGGCAACTGGGTCAGGCAGATGGAAGAGAGGGAGTGTGTGTGGAAAAATCAATGTCCTTGGGCCCTTTCCAAGAGCAAGGGAAAAGGTGCCAATCAAAGGAGGAAGGGATTTGTTTGGAGTGAGAGAAACTGGCTCTGGCAGGACAGCATGGGACCGAACCCCAGGAAACAGGCAGTCCTGAGAACGCAGCACTATGGGTGAGCCACTCCAAAGCGAATTCACTCCCAAATACCTCCTTTCCTGTTTTCTCAATAGCCATTTTTAGCACTCTTTGTAAAGCTAATCATATGACTGCAGTGAACCATTTGTGGAGTGCAACATGATGTACTAAGCACTACATTTAGGAATTTATTTGCATTATTTAGTTCACACATCCATCTTATGAGGAGGGCACTTTTAGTCCCCCCTTTTAATGATGAGAGAATGGAAGCTCAGAGAGATGAGCCCAAAATTATGTAGCTTGAAGGTGGCAGAGCTGGAACTTGAATCCAGAGCTTTTTTTTTTTTTTTTTTTTTAAAGCTTTTATTTATTTATTTGAGAGAGAGAGAGAGCATGAGACGGGGAAGGGTCAGAAGGAGAAGCAGACTCCCTGCTGAGCAGGGAGCCCGATGCGGGACTCGATCCCGGGACTCCAGGATCATGACCTGAGCCGAAGGCAGTCGCTCAACCGACTGAGCCACCCAGGCGCCCAATCCAGAGCTTTTTACAGTTAAAAGAAAAAAAGAAAAAAGAGATCTCTAAGCAGCTTAACTCATCTGCCACAGTGGGAAGGATACTAAACTAACTCTGGTCTTTGTTATATTATTCCTAGATTGGGTGACTTCAGAGAACTCTCTTAGGAATCCTGCAAGATGAGATGGGGGCAAGGGGTCTGAACCAGTGTTCTTCTCTCCTAGAAAAGTGGCCTTGGGAAGATGAGAGACTCCCTCTTGTCTTTAGACTGCCTTCCCCCTTTCTCTGACCTTTCCTCTTATCTGCCTTTTCTTTCACAGAAAGCTCAAATGGGATGACCAACATTCTGAAGAGTATCTATACACTTCCTCCAACTAGGGAAGACCTATGAACCCCAGGTCCTGTGTCTCCTCACCATCACTCAGAACTCATCACATGTCCACTCCAGCAAGGTTAGGCAGAGCATAACATAACTCCTTTCCTTAGACAAATGTTTTGCTCAGTATCATAAATCAAAAACTTTTTAGTTAGAAGAGGAGACTGTACATTCCTTTTGGGTTATCTTCTGAGAAAATAAGGAACTCAAATGAATTTGAAATCTATTTCACCCTTTTCACCCTAGAGTGAGGGAATAAGAGATGTGATCACCCCTAAAACAACCAATGTGATGTTCCATGGTTAAGGATCACAGTTCCTGTGTGGGGAAAAAAAAAAAAAACTCACAAGCTTGCCTGTCCATTTCCCACTGTAGCTTACCCACAATTCCTATCTTGAGACAACTCCTACACATCCTTTTTTTTTTTTTTTTTTTTAAAGATTTTATTTATTTGACGAGAGAGACAGTGAGAGAGGGAACACAAGCAGGGGGAGTGGGAGAGGGAGAAGCCGGCTTCCTGCGGCGCAGGGAGCCCGATGTAGGGCTCGATCCCAGGACCCTGGGATCATGACCTGAGCCTAAGGCAGATGCTTAACGACTGAGCCAGCCAGGTGGCCCTCCTACACATCCTTTTTTTTTTTTTTAAAGATTTTATTTATTTATTTGACAGAGAGAGACACAGTGAGAGAGGGAACACCAGCAGGGGGAGGGGGAGGAGGAGAAGCAGGCTCCCCGCAGAGCAGGGAGCCCGATGTGGGACTTGATCCCAGGACCCTGGGATCATGACCTGAGCCGAAGGCAGTCGCTTAACCGACTGAGCCACCCAGGCACCCCCTACACATCCTTTTAATTCAGTCTGGTAGGCATGTGGACTCATCACTTTCAGTTGCTTGTTAACAAGCTGAGCCAAGACCAGGGGTAAGTGTCAGCTGTGCTGCCACTGGCCATGGAAACACAGTAAAAAGTGGAGGGCCCAACCTTCTACTTTCTCATTGCTTTTAAAAAGTAGGGATCTGGGGGCGCCTGGGTGGCTCAGTCGTTAAGCATCTGCCTTCGGCTCAGGTCATGGTCCCAGGGTCCTGGGATCGAGCCCCGCATCGGGCTCCCTGCTCAGCAGGAAGCCTGCTTCTCCCTCTCCAACTCCCCCTGCTTGTGTTCCCTCTCTCACTGTATCTCTGTCAAAAAAAAAAAAAAAAAAAAAATCTTTAAAAAGTAGGGATCTGAAATAACTTGTCAAAGCCAAGATCCAAGACATCTAGCACAGTGCCAGTCATAAGGGAGTGGTCACCAAGTACAGAAGTTCCTCTACTTTCCAAATTTCCACTGGAACAAAGGTCATGCCAGAACTAGATGCCTGCCACCAACAGGCAATGCAGTAGCCTCTTGCATGAGATCCCTTTGGACCCACGAATGAATAGACTGGCCCAGTCCAGTGTCTGGAAAGATAACATGTCTAAGCTAAGATGCTCCGAGGCCTGCTGAACTGAGGAGTGCTGCACCAGACCCAGGAGTGCCATCATGGGGCTACTTTTTTGCCTTTGTAACTTCTCTCACACATACACACACAGTCATCTTTAAAAAAAAAAACAAAAACCCTACATATAGAGAGAGATATATAACATACATACATATATACTTATTTTATCTATATATATCCTCCAACTTAGCAATGGCCTTTTCCATAAAAAGGAAACAAAAATCTCTATTTGAAATGATATCATGAAAATGGAACATACCCAAGACTTACCCTGCTATTCCCAAGAAACCCCGCAATGGTAAGACTCCCCAAATGACACCTAGGACCACAGCAATGATCTGTCGGAACCAGTAGATCACATCTAAAAATTCATCCTGTAGAAAGAAAGAGAATGCATGCATTATCTGCAGTGGGTGCCACATGCAAGCCTCTGTAATAGGTGAGGAATAAAAAAGCTTTCTGCCATAAACACATCTTCCAGAGAAATTTCTCCAAGAGCAATAGTATGTAATTTTCTTATCTCCACCTCTTATACTAAAACATGCTTTAAAAACAAAAAACGATATACTTAGTTCTCTTAAGTGATGACTTCCGGGCCTGTGTGCTAAGTAAAAATTTTAGAAAAATTATTTACTTTTTTTTAGAAGCTTCAAAAATGAAATGGCTTGTGTGAAATGGCTGTGATAGTAACTGTGCTACTGGCCACAGAACACTCTTGTCCGACCCTCAGAGGAGAGATCTAGACAGACTATCCATAGGCAGAAGGGCTATTAACCTACTCAGCACCATCTTCCTGCACCCTGAACTTGGAGTAAGTCACAAAGAAGAAAGGAATTAGAAACAGAAGTGCTGAAGGCTGGTCCCAGCATATCTGATTTTCATACAAGGACATTGAAGACTCAGGTTTCTGACCTGCCCCAGATTGCAGAAACCAGTCCTTGTACAAGAACGAAAGAAAGAAATGACACAGCAGATCAGAAAGGTTTTACAAGAACTGGGCAGGGCTGGGGGCAGGACAAGGGCACCTTCAGGAAGTACCTCCCATTCCCCCCACCCCCCCTTAAAGGAACTCCAGGAAGGAGAACCCACTTCATCAGTCCAGAAAAACAAGGGGAAAACTGCAAATAATAACATTCTTTTCAGGCCAACTGGAATCAAGCTGTGTTGGTCCCTTCCAGATCACGAAGCAGCGTTGGGGAGTGCCTACACCCAGATCTTCTGAAATTGTGTGACCAGTGAAAACATCTTGAAGCCCCAACCGTTTCTCACAAACATTTGGTGGTTTCCCCCTCTCTCCCTCCCTCTCTCACACACCTCTGAGAGGTGGTCTCAGTCTCCCCTCTCTCGCAATTATTAAGGCATTTGGTATTTCTCATCCAATAAAAAAGCAATGGCAGCTCACCTTTAGTGAGCCTCATCACGTGCTCAACGCTTTCCTGCACCACGGTACCCCACTTCAGAGCTGTTCTGAGAACTGAGCGAGATAATGCGTGGAGAGAGCACCCGGCAGAGTCTTCACTGGAAGACTGTTACCGATACCGTTCGTGCTAACGACCGTATTAAGCAGTTAATTCGGAAAAGATAAGTCACTTACTGAAGATCCTACTGGCAGTAAAAGGCGGAGGTCGAATTCAGCTCACTCTCGCCGTTCAGGCACACGCCCTGCCCGCGGGTGGCAACTCCTGTGCCCCCTCCTCGCTGCTTCCCGCGTGACCCAGGCGGCTTCACGCTTAGGCCACTCCGCGGTGAGCCCCGAGCCCGGCTGTCAGGCCCACCGGGCCCGCCAAGTTCGCCCCGACACCTTTGTGCCACCCGCACCCCACCCACCTCCCCACGCCAAACACTCGGCCGCGCCCAGAGCGGGCAGGGGCAGGCTCGGGCCTGTCCATTCGTCCCCGAGTCCCAGCCGGCTCCTCGAACCTGCGCCCTCGCCAGGTCCCACCGCACCTTGTCCTCCCAGGCCGCGTCGCTCCGCAGCACCTTGCTCCAGACAGAGACTTTAAGGGCCCCGTTGGCCAGCTGCGGCTGAGGCGGCTCCTCCTTTCGCCGCCCGCCGCTCATCCTCCCGTCGCGCCGCCCGGGCCGGGCCAGGGGCGCGCGGGCCAGGCCAAAAGGTGTCGGGCTCTGGGGTCGCGCGTCACGGCGCGCAGGGCGGCGGCGGCGACAGCGACAGAATCAGTGGTCAGGTTCGGTAGCGCGCTGCGGCTGCCTTCACTCTGCCAAAACGCCGGCTCGGCTCGCTCACTCGCTCAATCGAGACCTGGCGCTGCGGAGGGAGGAGCAACGCAGCGCAGCGCGTCCTCCCGCCGGCGAACCCACGCAACCAATCCACAGCCGTGCAGCCGTCCGAGAGAAAGCGCAGCCGTCCCCTCGGCGCAAGCGCTCTACGCGTGACGGAAGTGACGGCAAGCTTCCGCCAGGCGCACGGTAGGGTGAGTGGGAAGGGACAATCTAGGTGGGGATGGTGACGCGAGCGCGAGGAGGCGCTGTGGAGACTGGAGAACGGCGTCAGAGAGCCGAGGTTAGACTTGAGCGTCGCCCAGCCCTCCACGGTTTGTCCCCTAGAGCAGTGGGGTAGGACGCGGCCCTGTTTTTCCGCGTCTTTCGGAGCCCAAAACTGGCTCCCCGGAAGTCCCCAGCGGCCCCCTCAGGATTTAGCCCTTGCTCATTTTCTCCCCTAACCCCTGCAAGTTCCGTAGGACCCTGTTCAGGATGTAAATTGTTTTCTGTATTAATTTAGTGTCTTATCTTGGCCCAGTATCCTCTTTTGGCAAATGTGAGACCTGAGATCCAAAGAGGGGAAAAGATTTTCTAAGGCCATATGGCAAGTTGGAACCAGTTGAGAACTCCTGAGGCAGGGTTTGGGATGGGGGGAGTGCAGAAAGTACTTTATTAGCTGTCAGAATATCTGAGTATTCATCTACTGTATCTTCACTGTGCTAGGACAGTGGTTCACACAACGTATGTGTCTGGACCACCAGCAGCCACATCACCTAGGAACTTGATTAGAGATGCAGATTCTCGGACCCCATCCCAGAACTGCCAAATCAGAAATTGTGGGAGTGCGGCCCATAATCAGCGTTTTAGTAAGCCCTCCAGGTGGTGCCTTGTGCATTGTACTATGAAATAAGTTGAGACCAAAGCCCTTCTGTGTGGTGGGTTTATAGAGGCTGACTTGTCTGGAATCATTCAGCTAGTACCTGGGTCGGTCTGACTCCAAAATCTTTACTGTTAACCTTAAGTTTTTAGTCTTTTTTTTTTCTTTTGAAAGAGAGAGTGAGTGTGAGAGAGAGAGCATGAGCGGGGGGGGGGGAGAAGCAGACTCTCTTGCTGAGCAGGGAGCTTGATGCAGGTCTCCATCCCAGGACCTCGGGATCATGACCTGAGCCAAAGGCAGTTGCCCAACCAACTGAGCCACCAGGTGCCCCTAAGCTTTTAGTCTTAAAGAATACTAGTGAGGTCAGAATATCAATGAAGTCAGAACATCCTTTGTATACCTGTCAACATTGACCTGTATTTCTCCCCCTAGGCAAACAACAGAATCTCCTAGGGAGCTTTTTCAGAATTCCATAGTTGGTGTTTTCAATCACAACTCAATTCCAAGATCCTCTTTCAATAGGTTGAGTGAAGCTGGACCCCAAAAGATGACATATACAACAAGAGACATTACTCTGTCTGGACCTGGTGGGAGGGACATATACCTGACATGGGTCCGCATCTTTTAGTCCTCCAACTTTCACATGGATCTTGTTCTTTTTCAGCCCTGCCTTTTTTCTGAACCTTGTTCCCTCCCATATGCAAAACTGTGGTTAAAGCCTAACCAACTGACTCCAGTTTGGAAGTGTACCATTGGTATAAAACCTCTTTTACGTTTGGGGCCTCTGGGTGGCTCAGATGGTTGGGTGTCTACCTTCGGCTCAGGTCATGATCCCAGGGTCCTGGGATCGAGCCCTGCATGGGCTCCCTGCTCAGTGGGGAGCCTGCTTCTCCCTCTCCCTCTGCCTGCCGCTCCCCCTGCTTGTGCTCTCTCTCTGTCAAATAAATAAATCTTAAAAAAAAACAAAACAAAAACCTCTTTTACAGATTCCCTGGGGGCATGCAGTGCTGGAGACAAACTGTCATTCATTCTGTCATAGATTGTTGGAAGAATACCTCACCCAAGGTCCAAGACAGAAAAGGTAAGTTTTCAGTCTGCTGGGCCTGGTGGTAAAGGTTTGTAATGGGGAGTTTGATCTGGAGGGTTAGGAAAGATGGAGCTCTGAAGGAAGAGTAGGAGTTAAGGGGAAGAGGGAGAGGAAGAGAAGAGAGCATTCCAGGAGTTGAAACCCTGTCAGCCACTGGTAGGGAATAAAGCCACAAGTTTGGAAGGAGTGGGAGGGGCATGCTGAAGAATTTGTTTTTGTTTTTTTCTAGTTTTATTGAAATATAATTGACATACATCACTGTATAAGTTTAAGGCCTACCTCTTGATGGTTTGATTTACATATATTGTGAAATGATCACCACAATAGATACAGCTAATTCTGTCTTCTCATATAGATGCAATGAAAAGAAGAAAAAAAAATTTTCTTTGTGATGAGAGCGCTTAGGATTTATTTTTTTAACAGTTTTCCAATGTATCAGTACAGCATTGTTAGCTATTGTCCTCATGTTGTATCTTACATCCTTACCATTTATTTATCTCAACTGGAAGTTTGTATCTTTTAACTACCTTCCTCCGTCTCCCCCTCCCCCATCACCCACCTCTGGTAACCACAAGTCTAATCTCTTTTTCTGAGTCTGTTTTTTAAGATTGCCCATGTGAGTGAGATCATAAAGTATTTGTCTTTCTCCAACGGACTTATTTTACTCAGCATAAACCTCCAGGGTCCATACATGTTGTCACAAATGGTAGGATTTCCTCATTTTTTGTGGCTGAATAATATTCCATGGTGTATATACCACAACTTCTTTATCCATTCATTCATTGGTGGACATTTAGGTTGTTTCCATGCCTTGGTTATTGTAAATAATGCTGCTATGAACATGGGGTACAGATACCTTTTCAAGTTAGTGTTTTCATTTCCTTATTTCTTAGTGTTCTATATTCCCAAAAGTGGAATTGCTGGATCATAGTGTATTTCTATTTTCAATCTTTTGAGGATCCTCCATATTGTTTTCCCTAGTGGCAGCGCCAATTTATATTCCCACCAACAGTGCACAAGGGTTCACCTTTCTCTACATCCATAGATGTGAGGCCAGACCCCCCTTGTCTTTTTGATGATGGCCATGAAGAAATAATTTTTGTCCCAAGGGTGGAGGAGGCCACAGAAGGGATTTGAGCAGGGGCACTTCAATTTTCAGGTTTGCGTCTTAGCAAGGTCACTCTGGCTGCTTTTTGGAGGACAGGATCAGAGTGGGAGATTAGTTTAAAGACTGTTAAAGTCACTCAGGAGATATGGGGGGGCACTGACGATGGAGACCATCGGAATAAAACAGTAAATTCTTTTTTATTATTTATTTATTTATTTTAAAAAAGGTTTTATTTATTTATTTGACAGAGAGAGAGGACAAGTAGAGTGGCAGGTAGAAGGAGAGAGAGAAGCAGGCTCCCTGCTGAGCAGTGCAGGGTCCTGAGATCATGATGTGAGCCGAAGGCAGATGCCTAACCACTAAGCCATCCAGGTGCCCCTAAATTCTTTTTTAAACTTAATTTTTTTTTTAGTTGCTGTAAAGTATACATAGCAAAATTTACATTTTTTTAAAAGATTTTTTATTGCGGTGCCTGGGTGGCTCAGATGGTTAAGCGTCTGCCTTCAGCTCAGGTCATGATCCCAGAGTCCTGGGATTGAGCCCCACATCGGGCTCCTGCCTTGGCGAGGAGCCTGCTTCTCCCTCTCCCTCTGCCTCTCTCCCTGCTTATGCTTTCTCTCTCTCTCTCTGTCTCAAATGAATAAATAAAATCTTTAAAAATAAATAAATAAATAAAAGATTTTTTATTTAAAAAAATTTTTTAAATTTATTTTTAAAAAATATTTTATTTATTTATTTAACAGAGAGAGACACAGCGAGAGAGGGAACACAAGCAGGGGGAATGGGAAAGAGAGAAGCAGGCTTCCCGCTGAGCAGGGAGCCCGATGTGGGGCTACATCCCAGGACCCTGGGATCATGACCTGAGCTGAAGGCAGACGCTTAATGACTGAGCCACCCAGGCGCCCCACAGAATTTACATCTTTAAGTGTACAGTTTGGTGGCACAGGGAAGTACATTTACTTTGTTGTGTAGATGCCATCACCATCCATTTTCAGAACCCTTTCATCTTGCAAAACTGGAAGTTTTGTGCCCTCAAACTAGTAACTCCTCAATCTCTCTTTTTTTTTTTAAGATTTTATTTATTTATTTGACAGAGGGAGACACAGTGAGAGAGGGAACACAAGCAGGGGGAGTTGGAGAGGGAGAAGCAGGCTTCCCAAGGAGCAGGGAGCCCGATGCGAGGCTCGATCCCAGGACCCTGGGATCATGACCTGAGCTGAAGGCAGACGCTTAACAGCTGAGCCACCCAGGCGTCCCTCCTCAATCTCTCTTTATCCCAGTCCCCAACAACTACCATTCTACTTTCTGTCCCTAAATTTGACTAAGTACCTCATAAGAGTGGAATCACACCGTGTTAGTCCTTTTCTGATTGGCTTATTTCAGTTAGCATACTGTTTGCAGGATTCATCCATGGTATGGCCAGTGTCAGAATTTCCTTCCTTTTTTTTTTTTCTTTAATTTTTTCTTTAACTTTTTTTTTAAGGTTTTTTATTTATTTATTTGACAGAGAATGAGACAGCGAGAGAGCGAACACAGCAGGGGGAGTGGGAGAGGGAGAAGCAGGCTTCCCATGGAGCAGGGAGCCCGATGTGGGGCTACATCCCAGGACCCTGGATCATGACCTGAGCTGAAGGCAGATGCTCAACCAACTGAGCCACCCAGACCCCCTGAATTTCCTTCCTTTTTAAGGCAGAATAACTTTGTTAAATGTTCTTTAGGTGTTCATTGTATATATTGTTAACCTTAAAAATAAAACTCGGGGTGCCTGGGTGGCTCAGTTGTTAAGCGTCTGCCTTCGGCTCAGGTTATGATCCCAGGGTGCTGGGATCAAGCCCTGCATTGGGCTCCCTGCTCTGCGGGGAGTCTGCTTCTACCTCTCCCATTCCCCCACTTGTGTTCCCTCTCTCGCTGTGTCTCTCTCTGTCAAATAAAGAAATAAAATCTTTGGGAAAAAAAAAATAAAACTCACCTTTTTTACCAGCAAAAATGAGTTTATTTGGGAATAGCAGAGTATTGCTATTTGGGACATGCAAACTGTAGCAAAATGATAGGCAAATCCAGAGAACAAAAGGGAGAAACTTGCTTTTATAGAGGAAGGGTATTGGGAGGGGCTTTTATAAACAAAAAGTACATGTTGGATTAAGCTAGGAGTTTGAAGTATAGTGGCTTTTCATTGGCTATAACAGTTGTAATGGTCTTTCATTGACTGGGCTGTTGCTGGGCAAGGAGAAGATCTTTCTTCCTCCTGCTGGGTAGTAAAAAATAGGCTTCTTGGGACGCCTGGGTGGCTCAGTCGGTTAAGTGTCTGCCTTCAGCTCAGGTCATGATCCCAGGGTCCTGGGATCGAGTCCCGCATCGGGCTCCTTGTTCCGCAGGGAGCCTGCTTCTCCCTCTGCCTCTGCCTCTCTCTCTCTATCTCTCATGAATAAATAAATAAAATCTTTAAAAAAAAAAAAAAATAGGCTTCTTCCTGTTGGGAGTTAAAGGTATGTCTGTTGGGATCTTTCTGTTTAATTGATGAGTACTGATAGGGTGTGAGAGCTCCTTCTGCTGGCCTCCCAACTCTATTTTATTATTTAATTTTTTTAAAAGACTTTTTTTTTTTAAGATTTTATTTATTTATTTGAGAGAGAGAGAATGAGAGAGAGCACATGAGAGGGGGGAGGGTCAGAGGGAGAAGCAGACTCCCTGCCGAGCAGGGAGCCCGATGCCGGACTCGATTCAGGGACTCCAGGATCATGACCTGAGCCGAAGGCAGTCGCTTAACCAACTGAGCCACCCAGGTGCCCTTAAAAGACTTTTTAAAATTTATTTTTTATTATTTATTTATTTATTTTTAAAGATTTTATTTATTTATTTGACAGAGAGAGACACAGCGAGAGAGGGAACACAAGCAGGGGGAGTGGAGAGGAAGAAACAGGCTTCCCAAGGAGCAGGGAGCCCGATGTAGGGCTCGATCCCAGGGTCCTGGGATCATGACCTGAGCCGAAGTCAGACACCCAACGACTGAGCCACCCAGGCGCCCCTAAAATTTATTTTTTAAAAGAACTTATTTATAAGAGAGAGAGCACAATGGGGTACCTGGGTGGCTCAGTCGTTAAGCGTCTGCCTTCAGCTTAGGTCATGGTCCCAGTGTAATTGCTACACCCAGTGTGGTGCTTGAACTCACAACCCTGAGATTAAGTGTCGCATGCTCCATCTATTGAGGCAGCCAGGCGCCCCCATTTCCATTTTTTTTTTAAGATTTATTTATTTGCGAGAGAGAGTGTGTGTGCACATGAGGGGAGGCTCAGAGGGATAGAGAGAGGAAGAGAATCTCAAGCAGACTCTCCGCTGAGCTCAGAGTCCAGCATGGGGCTCTATCCCAAGACCCTGAGATCATGACCTGAGCTGAAATCAAGAGTCGACCCCTTTACTGACTGAGCCACCCAGGTCCCCCCACCCATCTCCATCTTTTTTTCTTTTTTTTTTAAGATTTTATTTATTTATTCGACAGAGAGAGAGCAAAGCAGGCAGAGAGTCAGGCAGAGGGAGAGGGAGAAGCAGGCTCCACACTGAGCAGGGAGCCCATGCGGGGCTCGATCCCAGGACCCTGGCCTGAGCCGAAGGCAGCCGCTTAACCGACTGAGCCACCCAGGCGCCCCTCCCCCATCTCCATCTTAAATGAGGTTCCCTTTATTCAGTTTCATAATATATACCTCATTTTGTTATTTTTTCATCTACTGGGGGACACTTAGGCTGCTTCCACCTCTTTGCTGTTGTGAATAATACTACTATGAATATGGGTATACAAATATCTTTTTATATTCCTGCTTTCAATTCTGTGGGGTATATACCCAGAGTGGAATTGCTGGATTATGTGATAATTCTCTTTTTAATTTTTTGAGGAACGAGCATACTGTTTTCTACAGTAGCTGCACCATTTTGCATTTCCACCAACAGTATGCAAGAGTTCGAATTTCTCCACATTCTCACCAATACTTGTTTTCTGTTGTTTTTTTTTTTAAGATTTTATTTATTTATTTGAAATAGAGAAAGCACACAGGAGTTGGTGGGGAGGGGCAGAGGGAGAGGGAGAAGCAAACTCCCCGATGATTAGGGAGTTGGACACGGGGCTTGGACATGGGGCTTGATTCCAGGGCCCTGAGATCATGACTTAAACTGAAGGCAGATGCTTAACCTACTGAGCCACCCTGGTGCCCCTTGATAATAGCCAACCTAATGGGTGTGAAGTGGTATCTCATTATGATTTTTATTTGCATTTTCCTAATGATTACTGATGTTGAGCATCTTTTCATGTGCTTGTTGGTCATTTGTATGTCTTCGGAGAAATGTCTATTCCAGACCCTTGCCCATTTTTTGAGTCCTGTCGTTTGTTTTTTTGTTGTTGTTGAGTTTTAGGGGTTCTGTATATATTCTGGATATTAATCTTTTATCATTTATGTAATTTGCAAATATTTTCTCCTATTCTGTGGGTTACCTTTTTACTCTGTGTTTGTGTTTTTTTGTAAGATTTTATTTACTTATTTGACAGGGAGATAGCGAGAGCAGGAACACAAGTAGGGGGAGTGGGAGAGGGAGAAGTAGGCTTCTCGCCAAGCAGGGAGCCCGATGTGGGGCTCGATCCCAGGACCCTGGGACCATGACCCAAGCCGAAGACAGATGCCTAACGACTGAGCCACCCAGGCGCCCCCCTTTTTTACTCTATTGATAGTATCCTTTGATATACAACAGTTTTTAATTTGGGGGGCACCTGGCTGGCTCAGTTGGTAGAGTATGTGACTCTTGATCTCAGGGTTGTGAGTTCATGCCCCTTTATTAAGTAGAGATTACTTAAATTTTTTTTAAGTTTTTAATTTTTGGGTGCCTGGGTGGCTCAGTCATTAAGCGTCTGCCTTTGGGTCAGGTCATGATCCCAGGGTCCTGGGATCGAGCCCCGCATCGGACTCCCTGTTCCGCAGGAAGCCTGCTTCTCCCTCTCCCACTCCTGCTGCTTGTGTTCCTGCTCTCGCTATCTCTGTCTCTGTCAAATAAATAAATAAAATCTTAAAAAAAAAAACGTTTTTGGGGCGCCTGGGTGGCTCAGTCGTTGGGCGTCTGCCTTCGGCTCAGGTCATGGTCCCAGGGTCCTGGGATCAAGCCCCGCATCAGGCTCCCTGCTCCGTGGGAAGCCTGCTTCTCCCTCTCCCACTCCCACTGCTTGTGTTCCCTCTCTCACTGCCTCTCTCTGTCAAATAAATAAATAAAATCTTTAAAAAAATAAATAAATAAAAAACGTTTTTAATTTTCATGAAGTGTACTTTGTCTAATTTTTTGTTGTTGCCTGTGCTTTTGGTATCATATCCAAGAAATCACTGCCAGGGCGCCTAGGGAGCTCAGTTGGAAGAGCACATGGCTCTTAAAAAAAAAAAAAAAAAAAAATTTATTTATTTATTTTAGAGGAGAGGGGAGGGGCAGAGGGAGAGAGTCTTAAGCAGGCTCTGTACTGAGCGAGAGCCCAACATGGGGCTTGATCTCACAACCCTGAGATCAGGACCTGAGCCAAAACCAAGAGTCAGACGCTCAACTACTTTGCTACCTAGGTGCCCCAGAGCATGTGACTCTTGATCTCAGGGTCATGATTTCAAGCCCCTTCTTGGGTGTAGAGATTACTTTAAAACAAAACAAACCAAAACAACAACAACAAAAAAAACCTAAAAAAAAATTGCTAAATCAATATCAACAAGCTTCTCCCCTGATTTCTTCTAAGAGGTTTTTTAGTTTAGCACTTATATTTAGGTGTTTGATCCATTTTGAGTTAATTTTTTTTGTTGTTTAATATAAGCTCTGTAAACTTATGACCCTAAGATCAAGAGTCACATGCTCCGGGGCACCTGGGTGGCTCAGTCGTTGGGCGTCTGCCTTTGGCTCAGGTCGTGATCCCAGGGGCCTGGGATTGAGCCCTGCATCGGACTCCCTGCTCCATGGGAACCCTGCTTCTCCCTCTCCCACTCCCCCCTGCTTGTGTTCCCTCTCTCACTGTGTCTCTCTCTGTCAAATAAATAAAATCTTTAAAAAAAAAAAAAGAGTCACATGCTCCACTGACTGAGCCAGACAGGTGCCCCACTGAGTTAATTTTTTTATGTGGTGTTAGGTAAGGGTCCAACTTCATTCTTTTACATGTGGATATCCAGTTTTCCCAACACCATTTATTAAAAAGACTGTCCTTCCTGCATCAAATGGTCTTAGCACCTTTGTTGAAGATCATTTGACCACATATGTGAGGGTATACTGCAAGCCTGTCAAATCCTATTCCTTTGGTCTATTTATTTCTGTCGTTGTGCCAATACCACACTTTTTGATTACTTTAGCTTTGTAGTAAGTTTTGAAATCAGGAGGTGTGAGTCTTCAAACTTTGTTCTTTTTCAAGATTGTTTTGGTTATTGGGGGTTCCTTAAGATTCCATATACATTTTATTTTTATTTTTTTTAAAGATTTTTTTATTTATTTGACAGAGAGAGACACAGTAGGAGAGGGAACACAAGCGGGGGGGTGGGAGAGGGAGAAGCAGGCTTCCCGCCAAGTAGGGAGCCCGATGCGGGGCTCGATCCCAGGACCCTGGGATCATGACCTGAGCCAAAGGCACACACTTAACGACTGAGCCACCCAGGCGCCCCTCCATATACATTTTAGAATGAGTTGTTCCATTTCTGCAAAAAAAAAAAAGTCATTGGAGGGGCACCTGGCTGGTTCATTTGGTAGAACATGCATGCAACTCTTGATCTTGGGGTCGTGAGTTCAAGCTCCAAGTTGGGCATGGAGTCTATTTAAAAAAGAAAAATCAGTGGGGTTTTGATAGAGATTGCAGTGAAAATCTGTAGGTAAGTCTTCCAATCCATGAACACAAGATATTTTTCCATTTATTTTTATCTTCCTTAATTTCATTCAGCAATATTTTCTAGTTTTCAGTGCATAAGTCTCACTTCTTTGGTTAATTCTTAACTATTTTATTTTATTTTATTTTATTTTTTAAAGATTTTATTTATTTATTCATGAGAGACAGAGAGAGAGACAGAGGCAGAGGGAGAAGCAGGCTCCCCGCGGAGCAGGGAGCCCGATGCGGGACTTGATCCCAGGACCCCGGGATCATGACCTGAGCCGAAGGCAGACACTTAACCGACTGAGCCACCCAGGCATCCCTATTTTATTCTTTTTGATGCTATTATAATTTGAAAAATTTTTTTAATTTCCTTTTTGGATTGTTCATTGTTCGTGTGTAGAAACACAACTGATTTTTTGTGATTTTGTATCGTGCAACTTTGCTGAATCCATTTATTATTTTCTGTTTCCTTTTGGTGGAGTCTTTAGGATTTTACATATATGATCATATCATCTGTAAACAGATAATTTTATTTTTTGCAAGAAGAGTTTTATATGTAGTATTATGTTGTGAAGCTCTTATCTTAACTCTGAGATTCATTAAGTTTTGATTACATGGGGGGGAGGGTGTCACAGAACGTTATATTTAGAGGGGTCCTTAGATCCAGTCCAGCTCAGTGTCACACAGTAAGTTAGAGGTTCAGTAGGCATCTGAAACCTGATCTGTGTTCCTCCTCTTAGTTTTCTAGGAGCAGACAAAGCCAAGCTGGGAGTTAGCATGGAGAACCCTTGCCTGGAGGGTATTTATGGGGCTGAGACTTAATCCCTTTGTGCTTTCACCCAAGGCTTTCCTTATTTTAGGAAGTAGGGAGTCTGGCTGAATCCCAGTGCATCCATCTGGTTAAAATAAACATCCTGGGTGGTCTAAGATGGAAAAGAACTTGATGAAGAGTCAGATTTGGAAGTGGGAGAGAGATTTGGAAGTAGGACAGATTTTGCCTTTGTGAGGTTGGGACCTTTTAAGCACCAGTTAAACACACCATCTCAGCCTTGGGACCGAGTATGTCCTCTTCACTGAAGGCCTCTGTGCCACTGCCAGCTGCTTGTAGGAGGGCTTGGAGAGGAAAGTGTGCTCTGACGGGTAAGACTGGGGGCCCTGGACAGACACAGATGGAGTCACAGAAATCAGAGTCCTGTGGGGAAAAAAACCACAAGCTGTGGAAAGAGCACCCGTTGTGAAGTAGAGGTCTGAGTTTGTATCCAGGCCCTCTTTTTACCTAAGATAAATGTTTTACTAGTACTTACTGGGTTCTTACTAGGTGCCAACTTTGCTAAATGTTTTACATGTTTTCCTCCAAAAGTTGGCTGGGCTCTTAACCACTCTACTGAACTCCTCTTTTTTACCTTTATTTTAAAATTTTCTATAGTAAATGTGGATTATTTATGTAATTAAAATGACCATCTCAGGAAGGTTACCCTTGACCTTCAGGCCACAATAGACTCCTAGGAGCTGAGGGGGAAGTCAAATGGTTTGGCAGGGGGAGGGGTAAACTACTTGGTGGTACCCTTCTTCCTCTTATCTTAAAACTTTGAAAGGTAAGGTGCTGTCTTAATTTAGCAACTTCCTTGGGATAAGTCAGTGTCCTGGTCATAAATGATCAGGTCCCTGGAGCAATAGCATGAGAATCTCCTGTGGCATAAGTGAAGAGTACAGATTCCTGGACTCCCTGGGGGTGAGGCTGGGAATTTGCATTTTTGTAAGCTCTCCTGATGACTTTGATACATATTAAGGCTTGAGAACTACTTCTTTAGGTAATTCCTTCCAGTTCTGCCACTTAACAGCTGTGTGGTGTGGGGCAAGTTATTTTCACAGTTCTGTTTTACTCTCAGCCCTGTGCTGAGAGGCCAGATGATAGCAATATATAATAACAGTAACGTGGAGTATCCTATTTCATCCTCCTAAGAGGTGAATATTCCTATGCCCATTTTATTGATGAGGAGACTAAAGTTTGGAGTGGTAGGGGCACCTGGGTGGCTCAGTCATTAAGTGTCTGCCTTTGGCTCAGGTCATGATCCCGGGGTCCTGGGATCGAGCCCCGCATCGGGCTTCCTGCTCAGCGGGAAGCCTGCTTCCCCCCTCTCATATTCCCCCTGCTTGTGTTCCCTCTATTGCTGTATCTATCTCTGTCAAATAAATAAATAAAATCTTTAAAAAAAAAAAAAGTTTGGAGTGGTAAATTGACTTGCCTATGATCATGACACCTAATTAGATGACAGAGCCAGAATCTAAATGCAGGCTTAAAGTACTTTGGAAACCAGTAACATTGAGAGCATTGATAATTGTTATTTCCACATTCCCCCCCCCCCCCCCCCCGTCCCCTTCTTCTCTACAGCTACAGTGTCTAACACACCAAGGTTACAGCACACCAAGACAGGCTAAGCCCCTCCCCTCTGGGAGTTTTTCCCATTAGCAGTTTCTAAACTAGAGTGTAGTTTTTATTTCTTTTTTAAATTGTTATTATTTTTTTTAGTAATCTCTACCCGCAACATGGGGCTAGAGCTCATGACCCTGAGATCAAGAGTTGCATGCTCCACTGACTGAGCCAGCCAGGCGCCCCTAGAGTGTACTTTTTAAATCCAGAGTCAAGTTCAACCCTAGAGAGTTTTTTTTTTTTTAAGATTTTATTTTTTTTAAAGTCATCTCTACACCCCACTTGGGGCTCAAACTCACGACCCCAAGATCAAGAGTCACATGCTCTAACTGAGCCAGCCAATGCATTTAAATGCTGTTTCCTAAATGGGACTGTTAGAGGTAAGTTAGATGTCCTTAGGTAACATTCTAGCTTCAGAGGAGAGGGGCTCTAGCCACATTATCCCTGTCAACTTTTATTATCTAAAGTGCTTGCTTACTCTGGGGTTCATCAATTTGAAGCTTGATGCAGAAGATGCTTTTGGTTTCAGTTCTTTGAAAAGTATTTGTAGGAAGCCATCTCTTCTAAGGCAGTCAAACCATCCAAATCACTTCCCCTTTTAGGGTAATATTAATATTCATTTTCCAGATGAAAATGAGTATTGAACTTATTTTGAAGAGCCCTTCCAGCATATTCCTATTCTGCCAAGCCCTAGGGCCAAGTGTCCAGTTTGAGGGCTACTGATAGAGGGAAATGGAAACCAGGACTTTGGATGAATGGCTAAACTCTCTCAAACCGGAGCTCTTTAATCTGGGGAACATGAATGGGGAGGCACTGACTCCCAATTTCTACAGGAGAGTGACTTGTGGGAGATTGGATATCCTCCATCTAGGTCTACTGGAATCAGGAAGAAGCCGATTTGGTTCAGTAGAAGAAATTTCTACTGTTTAGCCCAAACCATGTTAATTGAATGCCAGTAGGCAGTGAACTGCCTGCCCATCACTAGTTCAGATAAGGTGCAGGCAGATGTCAGGGTGACCTTAAGCAAGACAGACTTCAGTTCATATCCTAGCTCCATTTAATACTAGCTGTACAGTGCAGGCCAATTAATTTAACAAACGCTCAGTTTCTTTACCTATGAGAAGGGCACCTCACTTCTTTTGTGTGTATACAAAATTTAATAATGAACACTGCACAGGTCCAGGCACATAGCAAGGCTGTTTACTGCTGCAGGCCTTGACTTAGCACTGTTTGGGCTGCAATGAAATGTACAGTCATTTCATTATGAAGTGAAGAAGTAAATGAAACTCACAGCTATCTTAAGCAAAAAAGGGAAATTTACTAGCTTACATAATAGGGAAGTCTAGAGGTGGTACCAGTTTCAGACATGACTGAAGCATCCATTTCATGTCTGCTGCTTTCTGTGCTGGCTTCATACTGCAGTTCAACCCCTCACTGGTTGAGGGGGAGGATAAAGTTGCTAGCTCCCTAAGTTTCCTCACCACTCAGCAACCCCAAAGCTTGACTGTTTATCCCAGGGAAGACTGGTGTAGCACGGGAGGCATATGCCCCCTGCCCACTGTGATGAAAGGGATATGGGCCAGGTTTGAGAACAAGAAATAAGGATGCAGGGCACCCAACCCTGACAGGTGGCTGCTAGAGGGGGGAAACTATGAAGCCCTGTAAGAACTCAGCAACTGCCCCACCTCCAGATGGGGCCCAGGTTCACTGTGGGTCAATCTGTTTCTGCTTTAAAAAACAAAACAAAACAAAAACCAAAAACAACTTTATTTGACGAAAGACAAAAAAGTTATTTACAGTAGTTTAATTCAACGGGATAACTGTGCTTCTCCTCCAGGTTTATCTCACAACCAAACCAAGTGGAGGCTGCACCACCCCCAGCCTCCCCATCTTGCACAAGAGGGGGAATGCCAACCAGAATTCAGCAGCATGGCTCCTCACCCCTCACCACCTCTTCCAACAGTCATACCAGACCTGGGCTCACAGACATGGGTGGGGTGGAACAGGCTGGGCAAACAGCAACTTCAATTAATCTTGAAGCTGCTATGTTCTTTCTTCCCCAGCTGGGCCTCAGGAGGGTGAGGATCCCTGATCCCCCTGGGACATGCAAGGATGGGCGGGGTGGCAAAAGAGAGAGCCTAGGAAACTTGCCCACTCACAGAGAGCAAAGCTCCCATTCCTTAAAAAGCTAATCCCTATTCCCACAGCAGTGGGTAGGCCAAGCCACTGAGAAGTCAGGTAGCCTCCCTGAAGTCTTCAGGGATCATCCCAGAAAGGACAGAACACATTGCTGCCTCTCTCCCGGCCAGGCCCACCCATGTCAGTTAACCTCCAGGAATCTCCCCCTTGTGCCTTACTTGGCAACTTCAGGAAACTACAGGCAGGGGGCTCCTGACCTGTCTTTTGGCCCAGTAACAATGCTTTCAGAACAAAAATATTTTGGCTAATAGTAACCTAGGATTAGTGTTTCTTAGGATATATAAAGATGGGGTGTATTGCTGTCGAATGCTGTCAGCAATGAGACAGCAAAATAAAAAATGGGGAGGAGGGAGAAGAGTAAGACCAACTGTGATCTATTTCACTGTGAAGTTCAGGGCAGAGGCCTCTGCAACTCCAATTTAGAGAAAGGTGCAACACAAAGACACAGAGAACAGGCTTCCTAACCGATTTCCAGCCCCAGCCTCCGTAGAAGGCAGCTCCTCAGCAGCCGGGGGCACATTCCCTGCTTCTTCCAGGAATAGGTTCTTGCCACCATCGCGGGAAAAACTGCCCATTTGAGTCAGCTACAAGGGCTTCCTGACCAGTAGGTGGCTCACTTCTCTCCAAGTAGGAGCTACTGGCAGCTTTTGACATTCTGATCCCACTAATCCAAGTTCTTAAAGGAATTCAAAACTCAGGCTGCAGGGCCAAGCTTTCAAGGATAAAGAGGGGAAAACATTAAAGAGAGGAAAAAAAAAAACCAAAACCAAAAAACCCACTTCCTTGGTCTAACTTAACTTCCCCTGTCCCCCAAAACATAGTAAAAACAAAAATTAAAAAAACAAAACAAAAAAAACGAACAAACCAAACCAAAAACCAACCCTCTGGTTTTATCCTTCTCTGCTCTGCGCTTAGAAGGTTTGGTCAGATTCTGTTGGACCCTTTCTATTCTTAAGAAGGCTTTGTTCCCTTCTGTGCCTGATGCATAAAAGCCAAAGCCCAAAAAGGTTTTTTTTTTTTGTAAATCAAACCAAGAATAAAACCACCATTTGGAATTTTGCAGAGATTTAGATGGTCCCCAAAATAAAAATACTCCTTCCTTGTAAAACACTCACCAGTTGCAGTGGTGCAGAATTCCCAGTTCATCAGATTCCCTCACGCAACACACTCTCACTCCCCACACCTGGGCTAACTACTCCCATTAATGCAAACCCCAGCAAAAAGGGAAAAATAAACAGTTTAGTGAAAACCTAAACATTCAACTGGAGTCAGTTCTGTTACGTCTGCTGGGTTCCTCTTGTCTTTTGTTCACACTTACGAACTTGGACTGTCCACACTTGGCTTAACGAAAAGAGGCCCAGCTGTGGGGCATAGGTCTGAATGTGGCAGGTTTCCTGTGCCCAGCCTAGGAAAGCAGGCTGGAAGAAAGGTGTCCTCGGAATCCTCTGGAGAAGCAGCAGCAGCACCATGCCTATCTCCGATCTCAATCTCATCACTGAGGAGGCCTGGAGAAACGGCAGTTAGCAGAGAGGTCCCCATCACAGTCCAGTGATACCAGCTGGCATCTTCCTGCTGAAGACCTCTGGACAGAGGAGATGACCCCGATGTTTGGCAGTGATCCAAAGAAAGCCCTCTGTATGAAAAGGAACCAAAACAGAGACCCCGGACAGCTGGCTCGAGCCTCGAGCACCCTTCTTGGCAGATGCCTACTTGGGGTTTTCGGAGACTAAGGGGATAGGAGTGTGCAGTAAGGGGGGCGATGGGTCCTGCTGCTTCTGAAGCTCCATCTCAGCAGCCCTCTGTAGCGCCACCTCCACCAGCAGCTGGAAGCTACTGAAGTCTTCCTTGTCCTGCTCTGGGGGTGTGGGCGGTGGCGTGTTGAAGAGTCCACCTGTGGGGCTTCCAGCTTCAGCTCTGGTCAGGAGGGTGAGTGTGTTGCCAGGGGTCACCAAGGGCTTCGGAGGCTCTGGCTCCCCTTGTGGGAAGGGGGCCGCTGGCTTTTCCCCCTGGCCTGAGTGGAGTGGCATGGAGCACACAGACAAGGAGAGCACACTGGTGGGGGCTGGTACAGACACAGCCAGCACCGAGGGGCTGCTGCCTCGGGGGAGGGCCACATCTGAGGCCTTACCCCCGCGGCGGGAGATGGTGAACTGATTGGGGTCTTTGCCATCCTTCCGAAGCATATCTGGGAGAAGGCGCCGCCGGGCGTTGATGAACCAGTTACATATCTGGAATGCACAGAAGAGGCCGTGATCAGTTCACTCAGTCAAAACCAGCTATGAAGCACCTATGTTCCTGGCCCCAGAAACATAGCAGTAAGCAACACAGACATGATCCCACCCTTCAGACAAGTTCATGTTGGGAAGAGAGAGTTAAATCCTACAAATGAGTATAAAATTACAACCAGTGGTGGGGACAATAATGGGAAGACCCAATCTAGTCTTTGTGGACTCAGGGTAGAACTGACAGCAGGCAGGGCTGATCCCACTAGGCCAGAACACCACGGCAAACCACTAAAGGGCCTAAACAGTGGTTTGTTGGACCTTCATACCTTGCACACTGTAGGTCCGTCTCCTGTCCCTCTCTCTTCTCCCTGTTTACCAACAGATACTTACAGAGCATGCACCAGCTGCTGCAGAGGGCAAAGACAGCAGCCCTCTCCCCCTCACCTCCTATGTGATGGGATATTGGGAACTGTGTGGGCTGCAGTAATGCCTAATGTTCCTCTACTGTTTGCTGAATGGATCAAGGCCCAGCTCTCCTTAGGGCTCCTGTACCAGTTTCTACCCCTGCTTATCACCTCTCTTGGCCCATTCCCAGGGCAAGGCCTTGGGTGCCATCTTTCTATGGAGTCTGTCTCTATCTAGCCAAAGGGACAGCTACCTATGGCAGGAGCTGGTGCCTGGAGTTGTCCTGGCTCCTAGCTCAGCAGGCTGTGAAAGCTCCTGTTCAGGGCAGAGCCAGAGCCTTCTTGTGGCTTCTCTTCCTCTCCATTCCAGGGGTTCTCGTTTATTCCTCTTCATCTCTAGGGTCTTTCCAGTACAACCACACACACACACACCAGCAGGCATCAGCAGACACTGGCTGAGCTGAATACTGGCTAAGGTTGCAGGGGAGTCCCAGAGAGAGGTAGGGCTGAACAGCTGGGTGAGGCAAAGGAAAGGGACTCAACACCTCTGATACTAAGTACTATGCCAGCCACCTCACTTGCATTTTGTTTCATCTGTATACAAGCCTGAAAGGTTGTGAGCAGTGTCCCCAAAGTACTAAGGAGGGAACTGAACTCTTAAAGGATGAAAGAACGTTCCCAAAGTCACACAGGCTCCGAGTGTAGAGCTGGGATCCAAACCCAGGTCTCCTGGCTTGAGGGCCCCTAACTGCTGTTCTGTGCTTTGCTGTGTCTTAGCAAACAGGTGGAACTGACAACCGAATAATCATGACCATAATCCTAAAAGTGATTCCTTGTTGAACACAAAACATACCAGGTGCTGTTCTGAACACTTCCCATCTAATTACTCATTTAATCTTCAACAACTTATGAGACAGGTACTGTGATGATCACTTTATTTGAACCGGTGATGAAACAGAGGTCCTGATCAGAGAACTCAGTAACTTGCTCAAGGTCACCAGTTCAAAGGCTGGGCTCTGTCCCAGGCAACCCCCACTGCCAGGTGAAGAGAAAAGACTGAAGCCTTTTCTGCTCGCTCGGATGCTTCCACTCCTGCATCCTGCAGCTGCCTCACCAGCTACCTGTGCTACCAGGGAACACTGCGCCTGCTCACCTTAGCTCTGTGTGCAGGGAAAACAGGTCACAGTGACCTGGTTCGAGTGAAGTAGGGATGAGAATTTCTGTTGAGAAAGCAGGCTTGGGGAGGGGAGCCTAGGCATTTATTAGCAGCTGTGTGGGCACCTAGCCCCTAGCTGCGCCTCCCATCTTGGCTTAGAATTCTGGGAAGGGCAGAGCAGAAAAGCAGCCCCCCCCCAACACATATATTCTCCCACATGCTCACCCTGGTCCACAGAAATTCTGGCAGCCTACTGTCTGTTTTGTCTTCTCGTCCGCTAGAAATGCACAGCTGAGGGGGGCCAGGCAAGGGCAGGAGGCCTGCGTGCGCCACTAGGGCCAGCTGTGGTATCAGGCGGTCAGGAATTTCTGTAGCCCCTTCAGCTGCCTGCCCCATGTCCGAGTCAGGAAAAGGGCACGTGATCTGCCCCCACTCAAGGTCCTTGGGGAGGTGGCGGGGAGAATGCCAAGGTGAATTCTGTGATTGATACGGCACAACACAGGCTGGGTGCCTGAAAGCCTGTCTCTACCACAAAATGGCCCTATGTGAGAGGTTGCTGTCCGGCCAGTCCTTTTTATCAGTGGCTGAGATGAAGAATGTGGGAGGAATTGCTGTGGCAAACGGGCGTGGGAGGGGCACCAGGAAGCTGATGAAGGCCAGGAGGATCAGAGCAGGGCCTTTGAAGAAGGCTGACCCACACGTGCTTTAATTTTAATGTCTTTTCAGCTGTGAAAGACAGAAGCGAAAGAAGGGAGCGAAGTGAAGGCACGGAAAGACCTTTCCCAAACATCACTGGACCTCCACTTGTGTTGTGACCACCCATACCCAGGTGCTCTCAAAAGCAACTGGCTGTATTAGAATCACCTTGACGGTGACTTAAAAAAATAGTTATCTCTTGGGGGTGCTTGGCTGGCTCAGTCAGTGGAGCGTGCAACTCTTGATCTCAGAGTTGTGGGTTCGAGCCTGGTGTTGGGTGTGATTGCGTACAAATAAAAAATCTTAAAAAAAAAAAAAACAAAAAAACTCTCCCATCTGCTCTATAGATCCAGTGGGAGTGGGGTGGGGTGGAGTCAGGAATGTGTGTTTTTAAACAAGCTCAAGAGTTCTGCTGCTCAGACTTAGGAACCAATGGTTTAACCCGCTCACCCCCACCCCCATCCCGCTTTGGGAGAGTCTTCTCTCAGGTAACTGCATTTGAATGGAGCCCTAAAGGACTTGAAGGAATGGGGAGCTCAGGTGACACCACATTGGTAATTAACTACGTTGAATTCTTAGTCCATTAAACATTGTCTTCCCTCCCTACAGGACGCTACCCAGAAGGCAGGAATAGTGCCTGCTCTACCGCTGTGTTTCCAGCACATAGCTCTGGGCCTGGCACAGCGCATACCCCCAATCAGTATGAGAGTGAAAGAATGGGGCCCGAACCCTCCCTGCCACGCTTACCTTCCCTCCCCAACAGGCAGCCAGCCCTTGAGAACAGTTAAAAACCACAGCAATAAAGTGGGCTCAAAGGGTGTCACAGGGACCCGTGAAAACCCTTCACAAATGACTTTTTTTGGTCTTACCCTCCCGACTGCCTAGCCCCAGGCGAGTACCAGCAAACCAGTTAGTTAAATGACTCATTGACTTGCTAATGAGATTGCTCTTGGGCCAGTTAAAGGAGACAATCAAAAGAGCTGTCCCCAGGGAGAGAGAAAACAAGCTTGGCAAAATGCTGATGTATGATGAAGCCAGGTGATTGGTTCCAGGAGTGCATTATAATATTCTCTTTTGTGGATATTTGCAAAGTTCTTAATAAACAGTGAAATTTTAAAAATTACAGGGAAGAAAGCTGCCTCCAGGGACTTAGGCCAGTTTTTCCAGACTGAGGAGCTACTGCATTTCTTTAGAGGTCCTGCCTGTTGACATTTCCCACACTTCCTCATTTTATATCAATTCAACAATTATTTACTGAGCGCCTACCAGATACCAGGCATTGAGCTAAACACTTGGCATATAGTGATAAGTAAGCCTCGGCTTCTGGAGTTTAGTGTGTTCTAAAAAGCAGCTACAGTCCATTGTCCAAATGCTGACCCAGACCTGGTACTGTGAGAGTGCACAGTTCCTCTGAGGGTGGAGGGTCTCCCTGGTCAGGAGTGGGAACGAAGTGGTCTGGGGTACTGATTAGTGTGGCATGAGTATGGGGGACGGGGCAGGGATGAGGCCCAGTATGCAGATAGGGACACGTGATATTGTCATTAGGTTGGCAGGAATCATTGAAGGGTTTTTAATAGTGGAGTAACAAGTGGTAAGACAATGATAGGCTGGACCAGGGTAGGAAAGCCACATTCCAGAAATATTTAAGGGGTGAATGCATAGGAATCGGTGACTGATCAAATGAGCTGAGAAAGGGCAATCAAGGGGCACCCCTTCGAAAGGGAAGGAGCCAGCTTGGAGAAGTTATCCATTACCAACTGAGAAACCTGAGGTGCCTGTGAGACCTCCAAGCAGAGGTAGATGGTTGGGAGGCCATGCGGGATTCATGGTATAGTTTCCACCAAGGGCCACATGGTCCCCACTGCTCGTTAGCTCTCAGCATGACTCTAGAGCAGGGTGGCCAACACCAGAACCCTTCCCATCAGGGCAGGCCAGGATCCAGCTGGCCCTTCCTCAGAAGTCTCTAGCAACAAATCCTTGCTCCAGACCAACATTTCTCTAAGTGGAATCAGAGATATATCACCCTAGAGATCCACTAGTTCTCAGAAGAATGTTTGAGCTTTATGTTTCCATTCTGATCTTGAGGAGGAGCACAGTGGCCTCTGGCAATCCAGACTTGCTCAACTCCAGAGTCAGTGTCTTTATCAATATTGCACAGCACAGCCCAGTCAGCAAAGCATCATCCCCATCCACCATTTTATATTAATGCAGTTAGATGGAATCTCATTGATTTTACATTTACTTTGGAAAACTGGTTATTTTACAATTTATAAGAGCAAAAGCAAGAAGTTGTTGTTTTTTTAACCCAGTTTTATATGTGCTTAAGTGACGTGATCATAAAAATATTTTAAGTCAACATGTTGGAGGGGAGGCGGGCCCATGAAAAATAACTTGAGAGAAACCGGCACATCACTCAGTTCTAAGAAGCAGTTCCCTGACAAAAAGCAATTTCAATACAGTATGGCAGCACAGGTAGGAGGTGCACCAGGAACACAGAGTAGTGGCCTCAGACCTAGTCCAAGAATGCTCTCATGAGGAAATGCTTACATGGAGTGAGCCAGGTTCAGAAAAGTCAGGAAGAAGCCCAGGGAGAAGGTCCGAAGGGTCACAAGCCTCGGGGACAGGAAGAACTGAGAGATGAGGCTGGTAAGCTCCTGAGTTTGGACTCTATGCAGAGGACAGTGGGGTCCATGGAGTGTGTAACACCATCAGATTTGTACTTTTGTGTTCAAGAGAATGGACTGAGGGAGCAGAGTTAGATGGCATGCTGTCCAATTCATGAACTGCTTAATAAAGCCCATTAAAAAAAAAAAAAAAAAGCGAGAGGATAGAATGGACTTGAGGGAAAAAGGCTGGAGGCAGAAGACCAGCAAAGAGCCCATCTAGGTGATCCTGGTTCTCAGGCTTAAGCCTTTGGCTTGTGTTGTTCTGCATCCTATGAGTTCAAGTCCACCTCTTCCGGAAGGCCTGTTGAGGCTCCAGGCTGGCTTGGAAACCCTGCCTGGGTCTCTGCTGCCTTCTGTCCCAGCAAGTGATTACTTTTTACAAACACTAATGGCTAGGTCTTCTCCGCTTTCCCATCCTGGACTACACACCTTGAGGGTAGGAATGTGTCTGGTTCCTCTCTGGGACCTCAACTCTAGCTGGGAGTGCTTGGTACACTGTGAGATGCTAGACACTGCTAGACACCCGGGGTCAATCCAAGACCTCTGATCTAGGAGAGATGAGGATGACAAGAGCAGAAACACCCACTCTGTGCTCACCTTGCCGTGAGCCTTGAATCTTTCTTCTCTGTCCCTCCTCCTTACATACTATGAAAGTACCACAATCATCTCCTTTTTTCAGAGGAGGAAACACAAGGCTCAGGGAGAGGCACTGGACCTGGCCAATGTCCAGGCTTCTTCTTGTGGAGAAGATGGGATCTGAGTCAGGTTCTGTAACTCTGGAGCCTTTCTCGCAGACAAGACTCCCATTAACCACTGCCCAGCAAGTATAAACTCAGGTGAGAGGAGTTCTGAGGGCTGAATACTCAGCGTGGAGGCATCGTGGAAGAGGGATGGGAGCTGGGAAGACAAGGGAGGTTCCGAGTGGGGTAAGGGAATGAGGGAGAGTTAGCACCATAGACTGAAATAAGGAATCTATTAAAGGCTAGGAAAAGACAGAGCTGGAACCGGTAGCAGAGGGGCTTGGGGTAGAGGCTTAGCCGGCTCATGAAGGGAGCACTGGGGGCTCGTGGGGCAGGGGATAGGCCTTCGCTAGGCTGGGGGCCTGCTCTGTGTCTCCCAGGTAAATGAGAGCCAAATTGGAGGCAAGTCATTGGTAGTCTAGGGTGTCCTGCCTAGCACCATGAAAACAGAACAAAACACCTATAGGTCAGCAGTTGGGGCAGTTCAAAGGAGATAATACCTTGTGCTCTGACAAAAAGTGGACAAGAGATCTTCAGGTATGCTCACGTGCATGGTTTACAAAGCACTTTCCTTTCTTTCTTTTATTTTTTTTTTTTTTTTAAATTTTATTTATTTATTCATTAGAGACAGAGAGAGAGAGAGAGGCAGAGGGAGAAGCAGGCTCCCAAGGAGCAGGGAGCCCGATGCGGGACTCGATCCCAGGACCCCGAGACCATGACCTGAGCCGAAGGCAGACGCTCAACGACTGAGCCACCCAGGCGCCCCCTTTCTTTCTTTTAAAAAAATGTTTTATTTATCTATTTTTAGAGAGAGTGCGGGGGTGGGAGTGTGGGCATGGGACAGAGGAGGGAGAGGGACAAGCAGACTCCATGCTGAGCGCGGAGCCTGATGTGGGGCTCGATCCCAGGATCCTGAGATCATGACCTGAGCCTAAATGAAGAGTCAGACGCTCAACCAACTGAGCCACCCAGGCACTCCATCTTTTCTTTTTTTTTTTTTTTAAGATTTTATTTTTAAGTAATCTCTACACCCAATATAGGATGCAAATTCACAACCCCAAGATCAAGAGTCACATGCTCCACTGACTGAGCCAGCCAGGTGCCCCCAAAACACTTTCACATCCAGTTCAGAAACTGCTCCTTAACAACAATTCAGTCAGGCAGGGGAGGATTCGAACCCCCCACTTTACAGGTGGAGAAATCAAGATGTAGACCATTGCTCCTATGTTGCAGAACTGGGTTTTGAACCCAGAACCTCTGAATTCTGCCCTTTCCTTGGCCATGATCCCAACTCATTTTTCTAACTACATTGCAGACCACCAGCTGCCCTTCTGCAACCAAGTCACTATCCCAACACTGCTCTGGGGCTGGGGGCTGAATTCCAAACACTCAATGCCTTCTCGCCTTCCCATGGCCTCCATGGTTAACGACACCAAGACGTTAATAATGGTGCCTTGCCTCTTCAGAAGTCTCCCAAATCTAGCTGCAGTGACCTCACGTCGTTGTCTTCCCTTGAGGCAGGGGGAGTGGCCATTCTCACGTGGCCACACGGTGTATCAGGGACCGGGCTTAGAGAGGCCTAGAAGCCAGGTCTCTTGCTACCTGCTCCTTACCTGCAGCACTGACAGGTTGGTCTGTCCGGAAAGGCTCAGCTTCTCCTGCTCCGAGGGGTAGGCGTTGTAGCGGTGTACGTACAGCCAGTCCCGGAGGATCTTCACCGATTCCTTGGGCAGGTTGCCTCGGCGCTTCCTCTTGCCTGCGAGGGAGAGGATGCCTTCCTCCTCACCCAGGTCACTGTCTGACATGGTGTCTAGGGGCTAGGCTGGACCTTGGGCAAGCCTGGGACAAGTGACAAAGGGGATGGGGACATTATTACCACGCACTGCCTCTCACCCTTTCCCTGTCTCCAAACACACCATTATTAGAGCCTGGGACACCACAATGGAGGAAGAGCAAATCGAAGTCTCAGGCCATAGCTTAGCCTGGGCAACCCAGAAGGGAAGGGTCTGAGATGCCTTCATTTTATGTGGCCGGTCAGTAGAGGACTACTGACATAAATGGCAGCTCATTAATAAGCAGTACCAGGCTAGAATCACAGCTACCACTGGGGTCTGTTTTCCATGCTCTGTACTGAGCAC
The DNA here is from genome assembly GCF_002201575.2 of Neomonachus schauinslandi. Lineage (NCBI taxonomy): Eukaryota > Metazoa > Chordata > Mammalia > Carnivora > Phocidae > Neomonachus > Neomonachus schauinslandi. Next base: position 115,876,522 of record NC_058412.1, on the reverse strand, counting down.
TTCACACTTCCTATCTCACTTGATCCTCACAAAGTCCTTGTAAGACAGATACTACTGTTACCATCATTTTATAGATGAGAAAATCAAGGCCCAGAGAGAAAGCCACCTAACTTAGACAGTTAGCATGTGACCCAGTAATTTCACTCCTAGACATCTACCAAAGAGAAATGAAAACGTGTGTTCACACAAAACCTTGAACACAAATGTTTATAGAGACATGATTCATAATAGCCAAAAGGTGGAAACAACCCAAGTGTCCATCAGTGGAGGAATGGATAAACAAAATGTAGTCCATCCATATGGTAGAATATTATTTGGCCATAAAAAAAGGTTCTAAGTCCTGATCCATGCTACACTGTGGATGAACCTTGAAAATATGCTAAGTAAAAGAAGCAGGTCACAAAAAACACGTGTGATTCCATTTTAATGAAATATTTAGAATGGGCTGAGAAGGGGAATAGAAGGGTGACAGCTAAAGGGTATGGAGTTTCTTTTTGAGGTGATAAAAATGTTCTAAAATTGACTGTGGTGGTGGTTACGTAGTTGTGAAAATACTAAAACCACTCGTTTGTTTGCTTTAAATGGGTAAGTTGTATGATATGTGAGCTACATCTCAATAAAGCTGTTATGAAAAAACAGCTTTATTGATAAAGCTGGATAGGGTATGGAAACAAGGTTTGGACCAAGGTTTGCCACCACCAACAACCGACTTCCCCCAGCCCCACCAAACTCTATTGCATCTTGCCTCCCAGGTCTGGAAAGTCTATTAATCAGCATGGTCCTACAGCAATCCGTGTAACATTTACTGTACCCACTACCCTGCAGAGAGTGTTGAGTCATCCCTACTGGTTGTCTCAGACATTCTCTTTTGTCATCTAGCCCCTGGCCTGGTCCATGAATCAATTCCTCAAAAATCCAGATAAATGAGCAAGGCTGGGCTCTGGTTCTCTCATCTTGGCTGTGTGACTTTGGCAAGTGTGCTCTTTCCTTCCTGGGCTTGAGACCCCTCTTCACCTGTCAAACGAAGGAAGGGGTTTCCCTAAACAACCCAACTCAGTTGCTCATCCCCCTGACAAACTTCTAGTTCACACATGCAAAAGAGGTTTACATTTTAAAACCAAAAGTTCCAGGGCAAGCTAATGCCAGAATCTCAAGGCTCCTCCCTCCTCAGCCTTTTAACAGCTACCCAGCAGGCTGGGCCAACAGACTCTGGCATCTCCCAGGTTTTGTTTCCTCGACTTGGGCCTGAGCCCAGATATCTGGGCTGGCTGGGCCAGGCTTTCGAGGGAAGGGTCTCACCCTCCCAGCCAGGCCACCTGGAGGTGAGACAGGCCTTGGTTAGAGGTGCCACTCCTCAGAGAACACCAACAACAGGCTGCTTTCTGAGGTCAGGTTTCTGGGGCTTAGCTGGCCAGGGCAGTTGGGATCTGGGCTCGGGGATGCAGTCCTGGCAGGCTATGAGAAGTTTACTCAGGGTTATCTGTATAAACTCCACCCTGGCTACCAGCCAAGTCCCAGGCTGCAGGGTTCCTGAGGTGGCCCATGGAGATGACCCCTCAGCCTCCACACACCTCTCTCCACCATGGTGTCCTGCACTCCAGCCAGCTTACAACGGGGGAGGTTTCCCACATACACACCCCACACTCACACCCAGACACAGACAGACTGACAGACACACGCCCTCACCACCAGGCAACTCTGTAACAGTGCTCGGATAGCAGGCACCAACCCATCGCTTAGCTCCTGGAACCACCATGGTTTTCACCGACAAACACAGCACACACACAGCTTACAGATCCCACGTCTAGCACGAACAAGTGGTACCCACGAAACCAGCCCAATTCCTGGATATACGCCTACCCACAAACTCCAACCGGCCCGCCCACCCGCGATCTCTCAGACTGAGGAAACTCCAAACGTCATCACAGCATCGATCAATTCTTACCCCAACTGGCCTGTGGCAGCACCCTCACGACACGACACCCGGTGCACCCTGCTACACACTCCACGACGCCGACCTGCAGCCAGTCCCGCACGAACTTTCTGACAACTCCCCCAGCTCCTCCCGACACTCCCCCGGGCCGCGCACTCACGGTGCATTCCCAGCAGTTCACACAAAGCGCGCAGCCTCCCCCGCGGCCCAGACGTAGTCGGAGCACATGGCTCCCGGGGCGGCGGGGAATCGGCCTGCGCTCGGGGCGCCCGCACCCCTCAGCCCCCTACCCCGCGCCAGACTCGGCGCCCCAGCTCCCCCGCCGGCCCGCAACGCGGGTGGGGCGGGGGCTCTGGAAGAAAGAAAACTCACGTGTCTGTCCCGGGGCAGGAAAAAGTTTGGTTCCCACCCCCTTCCCCCGCCGCTTGGCGCTGGCTGACTCTTCGGGGCGCGGGGCTGGCCGAGCCTGCGCGCTCGGCTTTGTGCTCCGAACTCGGCCCGGAGGGGGAGGGGAGGGGGCTGGGCTCCCACCTCCGCACCGCCCCCCCCCCAGCCCCGCGCCCAGACTCCATGTTGGCCGCCCCCTACCCCGGAGACTGCGCGCTTCCCCCGCGGGAGGCTCGGCTCACGCTCGGCCTGCCTGAGGGTCCCGGCGCGCACAAACTTTCTTCGGGTCGCCGGCCCCACGCGCCCCTCTTCCTTGGCCGCCTGGGAGTGACAGATGCCTCCGAGACAGACTTTCCTTTGTTCCAAAGGAAAGGGGAACTCGCGCGGGCTCCCCAGCCCCCCAGCCCCGGGCCCTTCCCGCTGCCCCCACCCGCAGCTGTCACTCTCGGCGGCCCCCTCCTCGGCTCGGCCGCGGGGGGGGGGGGGGGGGGGGGGGGGCTGCTGGCGGTTAGCAACGTGCACTTTTTTAAACCAAACAAACCCGCCCCCCGCGCGCTCACCCCGGCCCGGAGCAGGGGCGGCCCTCTCACGGGCTAGGATCGTAGGGAGATGGGCCCCCCAGAAGGGCCCCGAAAGAGCTTTCAACTGGGGGGGGGCGGTGGGACATTCCCCCCACCGGCCCTCGCCCGCCCCCAGCAGTCGCGGCTCACAAACACCAGAGCTCACACACCCACAATCGCACGCGCCAGGACGACGCCCCCTCCCCCGCCCGGCCGAGAAAAAGAAACTTTCCAAGTTGTCCGCGCGCCCCCCGCCCGCCTCTGTCCCACTCCTGCGCCTCTCACTGACTTTTCCGAGCGGCTTTTCCGTCCACGCGGCCCCTGGCTCGGTCCCGGGCGTCCCGGCAGGGGGCGGGGGGCGCCGGGGGAGCGCGGCGCGTACCTGCCGGGCCTGACACTCGGCCTGACAGCTCGCGGCTGGAAAGCACCTCGCGGCCTGACGTCAGATCCCCTCTCCTCCCCCCCGCGCTTTCCTTGCCCTCCCCCACCCGCCCGGAGGGAGAAAACAAACTTTGTGCGGAGCGCGGCGAGCTACGCCCACCCCCCGCGGGGCGGGCCGACGGCGGCCAGGGGCTTCGTCCCGCCCACCGCGCCCGGAGGGGGCGGGGCCGGGAGGGCACCTTCTTCCTGCGCCCACCCCAACCCCCACCCTCAGGAATGCCACATGGCCTCCGAAGAGGAGTGGTGGGAACCCAGACTCGGGAGAGTCCGCTTGGGGGCAGGAAGTGGCCCGTTCCTCCTCTCGGAGAGCGTTTCCGGAGCGCCTACTGTGTGCTCCACGCCCGGAGTGGGAGCCGTTACCGAGGGGAGAAATAATGCAGACTAACGTTTGTGAGACCGCTCCCTCCACCAGATCTCCCGCCGGCGGTGTGGTGGTTCCCACTGCACCAAGAGGAAACTGAGGCCCAGTTAGCCCGGGGATTTACCCCAGCTGGTGAGGACCGGGTTCTGAATGCGACGCCTCTTCTGCCCTCAACGGCCGCTAGAGTCGGGTAGAAGGCTGCCTCGGACACAGCCCCAAAGCACGCAGCTCCTGGGTCTAGAACACAAGTGGCGGCCAGAGGTAAAAACAGCGCTTGAGGAGTGTTACCACACAGCGACGCGGAGCGGGGCCCTCGGTGTGTACCATCCCATCCAGTCCTTGGGTTATGGGCTTGGTGCTGTTACATACCCGCTCCAGGTTTAGCCACGAGCCGCAGAGGCTCTAGACTTGTTTCTTGTCACCCAGCCAACCAGTGTCGTTCAGCCCAGGTGGGCCCGCCAGTGGAGCCCAGCCCTCACCGCACTGAGGCCGACCACCTGACTGGAAACGCCCAGAGCCCGTCTCTGGAGGCTCACCGCACTGAACTCCAGGATGTTTCCTTCGGTCTTCGCCAGCCGTGCCAGCACTCTCGTCCCTGCCCTTTGCTCTGTGCCACAATGTGAAGTACCTGGTGACCAGCCCCCCTCGGCTTCCCCACCAGACTTTGTGTTCCCCAGAGCGCGGCAGCACACAGCCGAAAACCGGCCGAGGCCTTTTCTGGGCCTCTGGTGCCTCATCCGGGCCCAGCTACCTAGGACCCTTGAGCAGCCTTGAAAAGGCTTTTGGTCCTAATTGCGCTTCAGCAGTGGAGAAATCTGAAAATAAAAATCGAGGTTTTTTCCAAACAGGCCTTAAGCCAATCAGAATGCTGATTAAATGATCGTGAGGGTGCACCTGGGCTCCCGATTGAAGCCAGACTTCCCTGCAACCGCTTAGAACCTAGTTGGCCACACTATCCTCCTCACAGCAGCACCCAAAATGTCAGTGCCACTGCCCAACGCCCACCATTTCACAGATGCGGAGACTGAGGCCCAGTGTGGAGGCCCCAAATGATCTCTTGGGGAAGTGGTGCTCTGTCTTAGAGAAGAGAGGCTTGGGGAGTCTTAGGGTAAAGGTAAAACTACTGGGTCCTGGTCACTAGGCTCAAAGATATTTGTGGGGCAGGGACCTTCAGGAAGGGGGGGGTCTGGAAGGGGAAACGGGTGCATCCAGGTGAGTCTGGAGATATGACTCTGTCCCCAGCACTCAGTGCCAGGCATTGTGGTCCAGTGCATGAGAGCCAGACTCTGCCATTTGGGGGAAGCCACTGGGGACCTGGGCTACAGCCCAGAGACCTCCCTGCAAATTCTGCCGCCCCCGCGCCAGGGCTTCCGAGGTTTGTGCTAGGTGAGGTGCTCGGGGCAAACAGAAGTCACTAGCTCCCTCCTCTCACAGCTGGGCCACCTGGGAGCTGGATAACAAAGCAGCTTCAGAAGCCCCTCCCAGACTTCCTGGAGGGGGAGGGGAAGGGCTGGGATGTAAAAGGAGGCTGGGAGTGTGTCAGGATTGCACATTGTAAACATTCCCCAGGTAAAGCCTAAATACCAGTGGACTATGAGAAATGCCATGTGAAGTTTTTCAACTAGTAAGTATCAGAATTTAAAATGCATGCATCCTCTCAGCCAGTAAGTCCACTTCCAGGAATCTATCATGAGAAGTAATCGCAGAACAATGATACATGCTTATACAAGATTGTTCTTTGCAGCACTGTTCATTCTGGTGGAAGACTGCTGACATACCCCTGACCAGGTGCTGACTTCTTATAGCACCTCTGGGACCTCCGTACAGCAGGGTGTTGTAATGGGGTAAGTCTGCACACTAACCTAGGGGATGGTCAAGATATATGTATTGTGACAATTTGCAGTATCCCAGCACAAGGCGTTTTGGATGTTCTTGGTACCTTTATGGGAAAGCCTTTAATAACTGGGAAGATATTCTTATGTCATTTTTCTCTTCAGGTTTGCTACCCCCTTCTCCCCTTTTCACATATGAAAAAACTGGGTTCCTGAGAGAAGGGACTTGCCTGATAATGAAGCTGGAGTCCTGACTCCTGGGACAGATCTGGGGTGGGGTCTGGATGGGAAGGACAGGTAGGTGTGGCATCAGCCCCTAGACTCACCTGGTTGCCTCCAGTGGGCCATTTTAGGAAAAACCCCAGGAACTCAAGACCCCTCAGGCCAGAAAAGGGACTGGATAGGTTGCGTAAGGCAACTCCTGCTTCTGTATTGGAAAACCCAAATTAGAGGCTGCTGCCGATGGGGCTCCCTGTTCATTGTGCCTGTTTCTGGTGAACTTGGTTATCACATAGGTTCAAATGAATGTCATGTAAGTCCACTTTCATTAAAAGAAAAAAAAAGCCGTTGCCCTTTTTACCTGGGATTGATGGAAGTGGGGTAAGGGACCAGTATTCACCTGGAGCCAAGAGGAGCCAAGGCTAGATCTGGTAGCATAAAGGAAATGGGGTTCTGTGGGTTCTTTGGGGTGGAGGGGAAGAGTCCAGAAAAGGCCAGGGTCAGTGAGTAATTCAGGAAACGGTGGAATCAGTCAGCTGGTCGGGCCTTGAAGGCCAGGGTACAAAGTTTGGATTTGGTGTTGTGGGCAGTAGGGAGCCTTGCGGATTTCTGAGACCTGCTGAGGAGAGATAGGAAGTGATTGGCGGTAGGGTGATCAGGTGAGGCAGCTCTGGGTAATTGAGGCCAAAATGATGGAGGCCTGTCTCTGAGGTCTAGGATATTTGTGGCTCTCTTCTGTGAGGTTCAGCATTCTCATCTAATGTGGATTTCAGCTTATCAACATCTTCTTTTTTAAAAGATTTGTCGGGGCGCCTGGGTGGCTCAGTTGGTTAAGCGACTGCCTTCGGCTCAGGTCATGATCCTGGAGTCCCAGGATCGAGTCCCGCATCGGGCTCCCTGCTCGGCGGGGAGCCTGCTTCTCCCTCTGACCCTCCCCCATCTCGTGCTCTCTCTCTCTGTCTCATTCTCTCTCTCAAATAAATAAATAAAATCTTTAAAAAAAAAATAAAATAAAAGATTTGTCATATTCTGCTGATCATTCACAATTTGCTTAGCTTTCTCCAAGTTTGAGGTATTCACTCATCTAATTTTTGAGTGCTTAGTGTTTGACAGGCTGTGCGCTTGAAGCTGGGGAACCCACTGCCTGGGTTGTCAGGAAGGGTTTGGGCAACAGTGCCGGTTGGTGAAAGGGGTATGGGGTTTGGGATTTGGAGCTACTAGCCAGATGATGTAGGCAAATTGTCCAAACCCTTTGAGCCTTCCTTTTCTCATCTGTGGAAACATCTGGATTTGGTGAGGGCCAAAGAAAATACCGGCTGTGAAAACCCTTTGTGAATTATGTTCAGTGCATCTAGAAGAGCAGATCCTGTTATCAGAGTGTCTTAGCTCTGTGGTGTCTGTGTGTCAGTTGACAATATGAGTTCCAGTTTCTTCTTCATCTGACAAATGAGAGGGTTGGACATGTTAATCCTAAAGGTCTCTTCCTTTGGCATTCTACCATCTAGGCTTAAATGATTTTTTTTTTTTTTAAGATTTTATTTATTTGATGGAGAGAGAGAGAACACAAGCGGTGGTGGGGGGAGGGGTGTGCAGCAGAGGCTCTCTGCTGAGCAGGGAGCCTGATGCAGAGATTTTGATTTTTGATTTTGAAAGCTATATATATATATATATATATATATATATATATGTAAATATATATATATATATAAATGCTTGTTTGCCCACAGCTTTTTAAATTTTTATCTTTGCTGGTTTAAGTGTTATGGAGTATTATCTGAAAGTTGTATATGTCTGCATGACTTTCCTAACAGGCCAGGCTAATCTTTGTTCTAGCTAATCTTCGTTATCTGATTTTCTTCCTGTGCAAACAGTTTGCATCAAAGGGATATTTCAGATGGGTCCAAGTCGTAGCATTATAACTCAGGGGTGTTGGTGTGGCTGGGATGTGGCAGTGACCTACAAATAGGGATACCACTGTCTCTTCTCTTAATGCCCTCTGGCTTCTAGACAAAGATAAAGAGTGTTGTGCTTTTAATTTGGGGATTAAGAAAATCACTTTTGATTTTCTGGTAGTCCGCTCCTCTACCTGTGAGCCACTGGGTATGGCACCTCCAATCATGGCTACAGAAGACAGCCAGGCAGAGTTGGCTGTTGTGGGGCCTGAGAGACTTAATAACTGTATTTTTCTTCATTTCTTTTATTAGGGTCCGTGTGATAGGATAGATGAGGATCAGATCCATTTGGCATAGTTTCATTTTTTATATGTGGGTATTTTCTTCTCCTGGAGTATTATTTTTTCTTTTCTTTCTTTCTTTTTTTTTTTTTGAGGTTTTTCTTTTTTCTTTTTCTTTATGTTATGTTAATCACCATACATTACATCATTAGTTTTTGATGTAGTGTTCCATGATTCATTATTTGCATATAACACCCAGTGCTCCATGCAGAACGTGCCCTCTTTAATACCCATCACCAGGCTAACCCATCCCCCCACCCCCTTCCCCTCTGGAACCCTCAGTTTGTTTCTCAGAGTCCATAGTCTCTCATGGTTTGTCTCCCCATCCGATTTCCCCCCCTTCATTTTTCCCTTCCTGCTGTCTTCTCTTTCTTTTTTTAAAGATTTTATTTATTTATTTGAGAGAGAGAGAAAGTGAGAGCGAGTGAGCACGAGCGGGGTGAGTGACAGAGGGAGAAGCAGACTCCATGCTGAGCAGGGAGCCCAACGCGGGACTCGATCCCAGGACCCTGGGATCATGACCTGAGCTGAAGGCAGTCGCTTAACTGACTGAGCCACCTAGGCGCCTTTTTTTTTTTTTTTAACATATAATGTATTATTTTTTTCAGAGGTGCAGGTCTGTGATTCAACAGTTTTACACAATTCACAATGCTCACCATAGCACATACACTCCCCCAATGTCTATCACCCAGCCACCCTTATTTTTTCTTTTTAAAGATTATTTATTTGAGAGAGAGAGAGCATGAGCGCGGCGGAGAGGGGGAGCCAGAGGGAGAGAGAATCTCAAGCAGACTCCCCACTGAGTGTAGAGCCTACTGAGGGGCTCGATGAAGGGCTCAATCTCACCATCTGGAGATCATGACCTGAGCCGAAACTAAGAGTTGGATGCTTAACTGACTGAGCCACCCAGGCACCCCTGGAGTATGTTTTTTAATTCCAAAAGCAATATGCTGTGTTAATTAGGGCAAGTTAATCAATGCAGGAGGCCTATAGAGACAAAGTGAATAACTACCCCCCTCATTCCCACCTTCTAGCACTAGCAATGCTAACCCGCATGTATCCTTTCTCCGCTTTCTCCACGTGCAAATACATACACACATCCTGAGAGGTGTTTTCTCTCTTCCAGGCTCTTATTTACATTCCTTACCCCTTCGCATTTCAACAGGGCTGCAATTAGCATTTTCTACATAAATATCTTAGCAATTTTGAGAATTTCCTGAAATAGATTCTCTGAAGTGGAATTACTGGGACAAATAGTAAGAATGGATATTTTTAGGGTGTAAACCCGGTGCACTCTCCATAGCAGTGTTTGCCACAGGAGGTAGGAGGTGCTAGCAGTTTTGTGTGAATCTTCTTTGATGGCTGAAGAATAGCCTTTGGTCTTTTAATCTGCATTTTTTTATTATTAGTGAGATTGAATATCTTAACATATCGTAACTGTTGGGCACTTGTCACTTGTGAATTATCTGCACATCTTTTTGAGTCTTGAGTTTCTTGCAAGCTCTTTTCAGTAGGAAGGATGCTTAACTCTTGTTTATTATATTTGCTGCAGGTAGGTTTTTTTCCCCCCAAGATTATTGTTTGCCTTACATTTTTTCCTTTTTTTTTTTTTTTTAAAGATTTTATTTATTTGTTTGACAGAGACACAGCGAGAGAGGGAATACAAGCAGGGGGAGTGGGAGAGGGAGAAGCAGGCTTCCCGCAGAGCGGGGAGCCCGATGCGGGGCTCGATCCCAGGACCCCAGGATCATGACCTGAGCCGAAGGCAGACGCTTAATGACTGAGCCACCCAGGCGCCCCTGCCTTACATGTTTTCTAAGCTGGGTTGTTTTTGTTCTGTTTATTATTATTTTTGTTCATTTTTATTTCTTAAATTTTATTTTATTTAAGTTCAATTAATTAACATGTAGTGTATTATTAGTTTCAGAGGTAGAGGTCAGTGATCCATCAGTTGCATGTAACACCCAGTGCTCATTACATGAAGTGTCCTCCTTAATGTCCATCACTCCCCATCCTCCCAAACCCCCCTCCCCTCTAGTAATCCTCAGTTTGTTTCATATAATTAAGAGTCTCTTATGGTTTGTCTTCTTCTCTGATTTTGTCTTATTTTATTTTTCTCTCCCTTCCCCTATGATCCTCTGTTTTGTTTATTAAATTCCACATAAATGAAATCATATGATACTTGTCTTTCTCTGATTGACTTATTTCGCTTAGCATAATACCCTCTAGTTCCATCCACGTTGTTGCAAGTGGTAAGATTTCTTTTTTTTTTGATGGCTGAGTAATATTTCATTGTGTGTGTGTGTGTGTTTATACATATTGTGTGTATATACATACACACACACACCAATCTTCTTTATCCATTCATCTGTCGATGGACATCTGGGCTCTTTCTGTAGTTTGGCTGTTGTGGACATTGCTGCTATAAACATTGGGGTGCAGGTGCCCCTTCTGATCACTACATTTGTATCTTTGGGGTAAATACCTAGTAGTGCAATTGCTGGGTCTTAGGGTAGCTCTGTTTTTAACTTTTTGAGGAACCTCATACTGTTTTCCAGAGTGGCTGCACCAGCTTCCATTCCCACCAGCAGTTTAAGAGGGTTCCGCTTTCTCCACATCCTCACCAACATTTGTTGTTTTCTGACTTAATTTTAGCCATTCTGATTGGTGAGAGGTGGTATCTCATTGTGGTTTTGATGTGTATTTTCCTGAAGCCGACTGATTTTTTTTTTTTTTTTTAAAGTAAACTCTTTGCCCCATGTGAGGCTCAAACTCACGACCCTGAGATTAAGAGTCGCACACTCTTACAACAGAGCCAGCCAGGCTCCCATTTTGTTTGTTTATGTTTAAACTTTTCACTTGGTCAAGTGTCAGTCTTTGTGATATTGCCCATTGCTTTTGGGCTAGGAAAGAATACAAGCAATCAAAGGATAATCACCTACACTTTTTGATTTTGTTCCTTCAAGGCCTAATTTTTAACATTTAACCCTTTACTGCATCTGGACTTGATTTTGGTTTACAGTGTGAGGCTAAGAATCCCAATAACTTTTTTTTCTGAATGGCATACCATTTCTTATCATCTTTCCCATCTTCTTGGATGTGTGATGTCACCTTTTCCAAGGCATTGAGTTTTTTTTTTTTAAAGATTTTATTTATTTATTCATGAAAGACAGAGAGAGAGAGAGAAGCAGGCTCCCAAGGAGCAGGGAGCCTGATGTGGGACTCGATCCCAGGACCCTGGCATCATGACCTGAGCCGAAGGCAGACGCTTAACCATCTGAGCCACCCAGGCGCCCAAGGCATTGAGTTCTTACACTGTGTTTCATGGTATGTCTCAAGGAGGGAGTATCTTGAGATTACTATTTTGGAGGATGAAAAGACAGATTTCGGCCAGGGAAGGAAAGCCTTTGAATTTCTGTGATGGAGACAGATTCTCCTCCATGAAGCTAATGACTTTTTGCTTTAAGGACACTCACGCTTGTCTCTTCCAAAGCCCTGGAAGTGGTCATATGTTTCTATAAAATGTACAAAATTAAGAAGCCACTGGGTGGCTCAGTTGGTTAAGTGTGTGCCTTCGGCTCAGGTCATGATCCTAGGGTCCTGGGATGGAGCCCCACGTTGGACTCTCTGCTCAGCTGGGAGTCTGTTCCTCCCCCTGCTCCCCCGCTCCCCCACCCCGCTCATGCTCTCTCTCTCACTCTCCCTCAAATAAGTAAATAAAATCTTAAAAAAAAATTTTTTTTTCATTGTAATATGACTTCCTTCCTCACTGTTCTCCTGTGAAGTGACCTCATGTTGGTCCTGGACCATTTTGTGGATCTGGCTAATGGTTGGGTTAGAATACACTCAGTTTGGTTTTATCTGTTTATGTGGTTTACAGTCACTTCCACTAGTGGTTCGAGCATGTCTTGGTTTAGGAAAAGCTGCAGGAACAGGGGTAGGTATCACCATGGAAAGGTGTCCTATAGCGTCTGCGCCAAAAGTGTGTAAGGAAGATAAACTAGGTTTGGAACATTTGGAGTCAGAAGCTGATCTATGGAAAATTCTTCCAATCATAAAGACTGTAAATTTACAATAGAAGCAAGCCTCAGTTCTTGCACTTATTAAAAGTGGAAGTTTTCTTCTGCCAAGAATGTACTCCATAATGCAGTGTGTACTGTTACAAATGTACATGTTAGAAGTAAGACTGAGTCATCCTTATTTTCTTTCTATAAAAGGATATTACTAGGGGCGCCTGGGTGGCTCAGTCGTTAAGTGTCTGCCTTCGGCTCAGGTCATGATCCCGGGGTTCTGGGATCAAGCCCTGAATGGGGCTCTCCCCTCAGCAGGAAGCCTGCTTCTCCCTCTCCCACTCTCCCTGCTTGTGTTCCCTGTCTTGCTGTCTCTCTGTCAAATAAATAAAATCTTAAAAAAAAAAAAAAAAGACATTACAAAACCCTTCTCATATGAAGAACCATCAGAGTATATGGCCCCAGAAGTAGGAAAAAAGACTTATAGAGGTGTTTCAGGCAGTTAAAAAGAAAATGTTATTTTTCTGGATTTTGTGATGTTCGTGATATTTGGGTTTTTTTTAAGATTTTATTTATTTATTTGACAGAGAGACACAGTGAGAGAGGGAACACAAGTAGAGGGGAGTGGGAGAGGGAGAAGCAGGCTTCCCGCGGAGCAGGGAGTCCAATGCGGGGCTCGATCCCAGGACCCTGGGATCATGACCTGAGCTGAAGGCAGACGCCTAACGACTGAGCCACCCAGGCGCCCCATTTTTAAAGATTTTTATTTATTTATTTGACACAGAGAGAGAGAGTGCGCACAAGCAGAGGGAACAGCGGAGGGAGAGGGAGAAGCAGGCCCCCTGCCGAGCAGGGAGCCTGATGCAGGGCTCGATCCCAGGACTCTGGGATCATGACCTGAGCCGAAGGCAGATGCTTAACTGACTGAGCCACCCAGGCGCCCTGTGATATTTGTTTTTAAAAACGTTGTATTTTCCTATAATTTTTCTCTCATTTTTGAAGAAATATTCACATTTGTTCCAATTTTGTATATTTTACATTCTTAGGGAAGGCCCCTCCCCCCATTCTGTAAGTTTTAGGTCACACAAAACATGGATCTGCCTTCAACCCTTGGGATGAATATTTTGGCAAAGTTAAAGCCTGATCCCTTCAGAAGATCTGGGTATAATTTGTCCCCTCTGGCCTTTTGGAAAATGAAATTTCTTGCACTTTACCCTAATTTTGACACTGAAATAAAACTTTTAAAAGAGGCCATTAAGTGAATGTTACTTCATGCATTCTGTTCTTCACCTTGCCTTTTTCACTAGAGACCTTTCTCTCTGCACTTGAAGAGCTTCCTGGTTCTTTTCGGGAATTACCTCTTACCCTCTTTTATGGATAGACTACATTTTGTTTATCCATTCATCCATCAGTAGATGCTTGGGTTCTTTCCACCTTTTGGCTGTTGTGAATACTGCTGCTGTGAACATGGTGTACAAATAGCCGTTCGAGTCCCTGTTTTCAATTATTTTGGGTATATACCCAGAAGTTTCGTCATATTTTGAAGGCATTACTCTGCTGTCTCTCAGCTTTCAGTATTGCATTTGGGAAGTCCTGAGTCATTCTGAATACTGATGCTGTGTACCTGACCTACTTTTTCTTCTCTAGAAAGTTCTAGAATCTCCTCTCTTCCTTAGTGGGCTGGAGTTTCTTGATGAAATGTCCTCACAGGGGTCCATTTTTCCCATTTTGCTGGGAGTTGAGTGGGGTATGAAAGCCCAGGGGCAGGTCTCCCCATTTAGTACTGTGAGTGCTGTACCTCTCTGGCAGTGTTCCAAGAGCTGAGTGGAGCAAGAGGGTCAAGGTTCTGGACATCCTCAATGGTTAATACGTGGACATTTGTATAATCCGTCTGTTGCTGGTACCTTCTCTGTCTCTTGTGCTCCGTGTCCACCTGTCCGGGGACCTTCTTCTACTCCCTCCTAAAAATATGTTTCTGATCTGCCAGGGTCTGTCCCCCATGAGGGGAGAGGGTGGGTCGTGTAGGGAGGGGATCTAGGAAACTACTTGTTGGAGTTTTTAAGCTGCTTTTTAAACCCTCTTCTACCAATCTTCCTACCACTAATTTCTGAGCCTTTTAAGGATTTTTTAGTGTAAATCAGGCTAAACTGTCACCTTTTCATATTGCCTGCTTGGTGTTGCTGTATGATAGTACTTGTCCATTTACTTTCCAGCCTCAAAAATTTCGTTGTGGTCCCCTCTTCCGTTCTGCTTTTTCTTGTGGGTTTTTGCATTTTGAAAGTGGAGTTTGAAGAAGGAGTCAAGTTACATACTTGTGATAAATCCACCTGCTTCAACTTAAATTTTTTTTCCCCACATGGCTCCCCAGTGGTTCCAACTCCCTGTGTCAACTAGTCTGCCTTTCTCCCTTCGGTTTGAGGTGTCACCTTTATCCCTGTACCATATACGAAGTCCCGTTTGTCTGTGTGTCCTATAGTGCACTTTCTGTTCCACTTCAGCAGATGCTTCCTGAGCACATGCTGTGTGCCAGGCTCTGATCTAGGAACGGGGGGAAAGCGGGCTATCAGGCAAAGCCCTCGCCTCGTGGAGATTACATTCTAATGAAGGGAAGCAGGCAGTAAGCAGATAATGTCAGAGATACTCAGAAGAAAAAGAAATCAGAGCACTGGCATAGAGAGTGAGAGGTTGAGCTACTGTGGATAAGTTGGCTAAAGGAACGCCATCTCAGGAGGTGACACTGACTAGAATCTTCAGTGAATTGGAAACTCCAGCTGCACGTGGATCTTTAGAGGGCTGTTGCCGGCAGAGGACATACCAAGGGCAGAGACCCTGAGACAGAAATGAGCTTTGGGGAAAAACAAGAGCAGTGTGGATTGTCAAATTGTCTGTTTTTCCCTTCCTTTCTGTCAATTTTTGCCTCATATATTTTGGTGCTGTTGTCAGGTACAAATATATTTAAAATGTTTCTGTCTTGGGCGCCTGGGTGGCTCAGTCGTTGAGCGTCTGCCTTCGGCTCAGGTCATGATCCCAGAGTCCTGGGATCGAGTCCCGCATCGGGCTTCCTGCTCGGCGGGAAGCCTGCTTCTCCCTCTCCCACTCCCCCTGCTGTGTTCCTGCTCTCGCTGTCTCTGTCTCTGTCAAATAAATAAATAAAATCTTTAAAAAAAATAAAAAATAAAAATAAATAAAATAAAATGTTTCTTTCTTTCTGATGGATTGACCCTTTTGTCACTATAGAGTGTTTCTCTTTATCTCTAGTATTTTAAACCCAGTCAGTCTGACTTCTAAATCCATATACTTAACCTCACACCGACTGCCCTGCCTCTCCAGGTGTGTCCTCAGGTGTTATTCCAGCTCCTGTATTCTTAGCAGTTCCAGACTCACTCAGGTATTCTTTGTCAGCCAGATCTTCCTATCCTGGGTCTTGATAAGACCAGCTGGAATTCTGTTCTCTACTCCAGGGAAGTCCCCCCAGCCCTTCCCAAGATGCCTGCAGATTGCTAGACGTTCTCATTTGCCACCATCTTGGGCCCTGGAGCCTGCTTGCCTACAAGCATGCCCTGGTTCTGTAGAGTCTCCTCATGTCAGTCACTTTCCCCATCACCTCTCTCAGGGTCTCTCCCCTCAGTCTTCTCACGCCTCACCAAGGCTTGCTAACACATGTGGAGTAAGCCATTTACAGTCAGAGGGTGAGAGGGAAGGTGTACTTTACAGAAACACAGAGGACTCTGATTTCCACGTTCCCCATCCATGGGCATCCTCTGGTGGCCGGGCTGCTGAAGGATTTGTCATGGCCCAGCAATACCCAGCTTTCTCTCACCTGCTCCGGGCTCTGGTCTCCCCTTCCCTCCATTTCGAGACCCTTCTTCCTTCTCCTCTCACCCGTTTCTTCTCTGAAGCAAAACCAGATCTCTTCCTCTGCCGTCTGTAGAGCCATTTAATGGCTGCTTTTGTTTGTTTCTTTGGCTTCTCAAAGGTTGGGCACTATCTACTTTGGTCCAGCCCCTCGAGGGATTTCCCTAAACCCAGACTAACCTAAGAGTTCTGTGGGGCCAGCAGTCAAGTCAGAGAATGTCCCACCTGGCTCCGCGTGCTGGGTTTATTGTCCTGACTTACAGCTGCGGTTGGCTAATATGTTGGCATTTCCTGGACGTTTTACTTATTTGTGGGAGCAGAATATTTGAAGCCAGGACTTTCTAGAAGAGTCTCAGAGATCTGTGATGCTGAATAAATCATCACACTGAGGCCCAAGGAGAGTCTACCAAGTGGTGGAACTAGTCCTCAAGCCCTGGCCTAGGACGTACCCTGGCCCTTGCTTGGGTATAGCCTGGGTCATTGCCTTCCCCTCCCTGAGCCCAGCTTCCCGTATGGGAAACGGGAATAACAGCACTCTCTCCTTACAAGCCTGTCGTGAGAGAGAAATGGTAAAATGCTTATACCATGCTCTGCCTAACGCTTGGGAAACAGTAAGGGCAAGTTGCACCAAGAAAATTTTTACTAGTTACATTTTATGACTTCCTACGGTTTTCTGATCTGTGTTTCACAAATCAGTGTGTGTGTGTATTTCATGTGGGAAAGACAGGCTTCTGTAGGAAATCAGATCAATAACAAGAGAATACTTAATTTTTGCATGGAATAGCAGGAGGCACTGCCTAGAAAGCAGTCATTTTTTGGTAGAGAACGAAGTGTGTGTCCACACACTAAACGGTGCAGGAATGTCCATAGCCACCTTATGCATGGTAGCCCCAAAATGTAAGCTGCCCAGATAGGCATCAGCTGGTGAAAGGAAAAGAAACTGTTATATTTGTGTGATGGAATACTTAACTACTTGCCAATGAAAGAGAACTACAGATACGTGCAGCGACGTGAATGAGTCTCACAAATATGCCAAGTGAGAGAAGCCAGACACAAAAGCGTGACTATTGTATGGCCTCTTCACATAAAACTCTAGAGAAAGGAATCTATGAAAAGTAGATCAGGTGGGGAGGTGGGCTGGACCGAAAAGGGGAATGAGCACACGTTTGCCAACATTAATTTCATTTTTCACTTAAAGTGGGTGAATTTTATTAAAGACAATGAGACGCAGACAAAGTAGTAATAAAGGTAAACATGCAACGAGTGGTTAAATTTTCTCATACATTAAATTTAAGTTGACCAACAGCTTACATGGGCAGTTAAACTATGCTCTTTGTTCACTAGGTTGTAAATTTACTTTCTCATCTTCCCAGATGGAGACATTTTACGGCTCAGCATTGAGATAAACAAAATCCTTTAAGGCCCAAGTACCTTGTGCCTAACAGTTTCCCTTTAACTGAAATGAATTCCTTTCTTAAGGGCGGGAGGATTTATATCTGACTTTATATTTCTCTCTCTCAAAGGCAAGGAGTGTTTCTAATCTGTTTCTGTGGGTCTCTATCCTTAGAGCAGGGGGAGCTGCTGGAGGGTTTTGGCCAGGGCAGTGACATGGTCAGACATACTTGGGAAGAGCAACCCGAAAGCGCCCCGTGGAGGATGGATGAGAGGCAGGTTGGGGACAGTCAGGAAGGCTGGTTAAGAGGCTGGGGCAGGGCAGCTCATGGAGCAGTGTGCTTAAAATGTGTGCATTTTTATATATATAAATTATACTTCAGTTTTAAAAAATGAGAACAAAAGACTATCACAGGAGTCCACATGATGTGCAGAGGCCTGAGAAAGGGGTTCCAGTCCAGGCTGGGAGCAGTAGACAGTGCAGGGACTTGAGTGCGGTTCTGGGCGTAGAACTGACAGGGTTTGAGGAGAGGCTGGGAAATCCAGGAGGCCTGGGGCAAGGATGGGGGGCAGGACAGGGAAGAAATTGGGCCCTTGAGCACTGGAGATGAGCCCTTTGGAGTGGTTGGGGGCCCTGGCTGAGTAAATAAACTTAGCCTGCAGCTCTGGGATTCTGCTAGGATGGGGAGCCAAGAAAAGGCCTTGACCCCATCCTCAAGTGTCATGGCGCACGGGGGAAGCAGACAGCCTTCTTGGACCCGTTGAGGAAGGCACGGAGGGACCTTGGGGGAGCAAGTAGCCATCTCTTCATGACCCCTCCTTCATACTCTCCTTACCGGTTTTTCTCCCAGGCCCATCTGAGGGTGGGGCATTAGGAACCAAGTGACAAGGATCTGACCCACCTGGGTGGGAATTCTGGTTTTGAAGTTCCCTAGCAGTGTGACCCTGGGCAGGTTGCTTAATCATTTGAGCCTCAATTTCCTCACTTGTAAAATGGGGATAATATCCTCTTCGCCCCCTTTCCCCCTTCCTAAAAAATGCATTTTGCGTTTTCCCCTCCTGCAGTGTAATGTGCCATGTTGTGCATGGAAGTGAGATGCTGCGAAGTGCGGCTCTTGGGCACCTCACTCTGAAGAATCCCTTCCTTTAAGCTCCTGAGGGCTCAGTGGGCCTGGGGCCACCGGTCCCTTGTGCAGCTTAGTAACGGAGGCCCTTGGCGGATTTACAGGCCGCTGGTGTCCCAGAAAGCAGACTGGGCTGGGAATTGAACTCTGTCCCCAGTTCTCTGGGTGACCTTGGGCGACCCCTAGTGGGATGGGTGGCAACACGCAACGTCCCTGCAAGGATGGGTTTGCCGCTTTGTACCAGATTTTGCTGATATATTTGCTTCTGCCAAGGGTACCAGGTAGCAATTTCTTCATTATATTTTTGCATTGTGGCTTGCTTTTATTCCCTTGGATGCAGTGCTCATATTTTCTTTTACACCATTGTACGTATGGAATGGGGTTTCACTTACCAGCAAATCCGATATATTTTGTTATTTCCAGTGTATCACTATTGATGTCATTTTTTCTTAGCTTTTGGGACTTCTGTCCATTCCAGAGCTTGTGAATTCCTACTAGAGTCCTCTGAACTGTATTTATATAACCAAAGTGTTTTTTCCTATAAAACCACTTTCAGGGCACATTCAGTATGTCTATTTTAAAATTCGTTTTATGTAATAACTAAAAAAGAAAGCACTTTCTATGTGTCAGGCACTGTCCTATGTACTTTTAAAACTTGTTTAATCCCCGTAACAACTCTTTGAGGTGCAAGTTATCTCTTTATTTTTTTTTTAAGATTTTATTTATTTATTAGAAAGAGAGCGTGAGTGAGCATGAGCCCAAGCAGGGGGAGGGGCAAAGGGAGAGGGAGAAGCAGACTCCCCGCTGAGCAGGGAGCCCGATGTGGGGCTGGATCCCAGGACCCTGGGATCATGAGCCCAGCTGAAGGCAGACGCTTAACTGACTGAGCCATCCAGGCACCCCAGCGAGTTATCTTCATTTTATGGCTGAGAAACTGAGCCTCAGAGAAGTTCAATAACATGGTCAAGTTCATACAGCTAATAAATGGCAGAACCAGGACTGCAACCTAATTTTCTTCTCCCTAACTACTCCATTGTGTTACCTCTGGTCTCAAAATGATTTTCCCAGAGCCTTTCGATGTAAAGTTGGGAGCCTCATACGTACGTGTGGATCTTAGAAGCCACGAAACAGGCTACGTGCAGCTATTAGTACCATATCTTAACCTCAGTTGTGAGCCCCATTTCCTCTTTAGGGTGACCTCAGGCCCCAGAGCCTCATCTGTAAAACTGGCGGGGGGGACATGTGAAGATTTATATGAATCGATTTGTTTATTTAAAAAAGATTTTAGAGAGAGCGAGCAAGCTTATGTGTGCAAGTGAGGGGGAGGGGAAGAGGGAGAAGGGGAGAAGCAGACTCCCTGCTGAGGGCAGAGCCTGTCAAGGGGCTTGATCTCACCACCCTGAGATCATGACCTGAGCCGAAGTTGAGTCAGCCGCTCTACCGACTGAGCCATCCAGGTGCCCCCAGGGCCTTCTGTATGCATTGAAATAAATCTGAGGAAAGAAATGTTTATAAATCAAACATTAAAACAATTCATAAAGGGTGCCTGAGTGGCTCAGTTGCTTAAGCATCCGACTCTTGATTTCGGCTCAGGTCATGATCTCAGGGTCATGAGATCGAGTCCCGTGTCAGGCTCTGCACTGGGCGGGGAGTCTGGTTGGGATTCTCTCCCTCCTTCTCCCACTGCTCCCCCACCCCTTGGCTCTTTCTCTCTCTCTCAAAGATAACAATAAAAGTAAAATAATAAAGAAGGTCCTGGCATGTCCCTCCCCCCCCCCACCATAGGATTTTATACATAGTGGGCCTTCTGCAAGAATTCTGGGGATGAAGACAAGACCAAGCTCCAGGGAAGGTCTACTTTACAGCCCTTCTGGGAAGTTAATTTCTAGCCAGGGGAGAGGTGCTGGTAATTTCTACAAGTTTATAGAGTTAGGACCCACGTTAGGTGATTATGTAAAGTAACTGCCAACTTCACAATGACCGATGAAGCTGGTTCTACTGTTTTCCGTTATTTGGCAGATGTGGTGGAAATGGAGACCAGTGGTCTGCCCGAGTGACTCAGTGGATGTGTGTGGGTGTGCGGCAGGGGTGTGGTGGGGGGAAGGTCATCCGGTGATGTCCTTTTTGGTCGCCACTGTGGTCACCGCCTCTGGCTACTGCAGCAAGGTGCCCGAGAGCCAGCCAGAGGCTCTCAAGGGCTCCACAGGCCTGGGCTACGGGTGCCTGGACGTGGGATCCTAACGTCTTAGAACTGAAGGGACCTTGGAGGTCCTCAGGAGGCCGCTGGCATCAGGACAGCAGGCTAGGCTGGACGTTCTGAGTGTTTTGTCGCAATTGGCTAGGTGACCTTGTGCTTGCCCCTGCCCCTGTCTGGGCCACGGCTGGGATACGGAAGGCCCCGTTAGCTGTCGTGTTCCCTGGTACGAGTCCGGCCTTTCCATTTAATGTGTGAGGACACTGAGGTCCAGAGAGGGACTGGGATTTTCCTGTATAATTTTACAGCCCAAAGAATTCTTAAAAAGATCCCTTTCTTGGTCAGTGACGTGGGAAGTGCAGGGGCCCTGGAATCAGATTACCTGGCATATAGTAATTGCTCATTAAATGTGGGCCGTTATTTTATTGAGCAGCATCCTATAGTGATTGAGTGTAACTCTTTCTCTTACTAGTTGTGTGACCTTGCCCTGAGTAGGTCATTTAATCTTTTCCTGCCTCAGTTTCCTTAGGTGTGAATTGGGTTAATAACAACTCTCTTTATGGGGGAGGAATAAGACTCAATTATCCATGTATAATATAGAGCTAGGCACATAGCCTATAGTAAGTGCCCAGTAAACACGAAAGTCTGTCCCTGCTGGAAACCCTCCAGTGGTTCCCATGGCACTTTAGAGTCCTGTCCAAACTCCCCAGGGTCCTAGAGGGCTCTCAAGGCATCACTTTGCCTCTGCCTCCTTCTCATCTCCCACCAGACTCAGCCCCACCACTCTACTTCGTGCCAACTTCATGTCCACAGAGTGCTTTTTGTTTGTTTTTTTTAACCCTTGTTATTTCCCCTGATATCAGCTTAAATGTCACCTCAGGAAGGCTGGCCCTGACCTCTCAGGACTAGTCTCCCGGCCTTCCTGCCCATGTTGTTCAGTTTGCTGCATCACACTTAACCGAGTTTGTAATGATGGGTTTTGTCCTTGGTTGTCTCTCCCTTCCTTGCTCCATGGTCAACTACTTTCTTCACTGTGGACCCCCCTAACACCCCCCGTAATAGGCTTGGAATAGATTCTTGTTGGTACTGGGCACCCAGTCTCCTGTCAAGTCTTGTCACCTACATCCGCATGGCTCGCTCTCAGGCCAATCTGATCAAGCTCTGTCCCGCTTCAGACCCCTCAAAGACTCCTTGGTGCTCCGGGGGGGCGGCTGTGAAGAGGGAAAACCAGACACTGTCACCTGGCATTGAAAGCCTATCAGATCTGGCCCCTGTGATCTTTCTCCCCACTTCGCCCCACACTCCAGCATGGAGACTCTGGGCAAAGTCCCGGCCCCTATTTGGCTTTCTTTTCTCATCAGTTTTAAGGTGACCAAGGGTGCTTCTGAACGTCAGGTAAACCTCAGCCATTTATTGTCTACCCCCTGATAACAAGCCTGTCTCAGTGGAGATTGATCTGTCAGGGGAGGAGCCTGTTAATTTCAGGGACTCTTCTGTAAGTGTCACTCTGTTTCTCTTTTCCCAACCCCGTGGCCCCCACCTCCTCCTTTTCCTCCCTTGTCCCTGTCATGACCCATAGCCATCTTTTTTTTTTTTTTTAAAGGTTTTATTTATTTGACAGAGAGAAAGACGGCCAGAGAGAGGGACACAAGCAGGGGGAGTGGAGAGGGAGAAGCAGGCTTCCCGCAGAGCAGGGAGCCCGATGTGGGGCTCGATCCCAGGACCCCGGGATCACGACCCGAGCCGAAGGCAGACGCTCAACGACTGAGCCACCCAGGCGCCCCAGACCCATGGCCATCTTGACACACTGCTATCACCCGTGTGTTTCTTCTAGTCCTCCTTCCTGTGCCCCCGCCCCCACTATACAGATCCACTCTAAAATGTTTTCTCTGGGTCCTTGAATAATGTATGGATAATCCTCTGCTGGTTTTAAAATCCCATGCACATTTTATTTACGTATTTATTTATTTTTAATTAATTTATTTATTCATGAAAGTCAGAGAGAGAGGCAGAGGCAGAGGGAGAGAAGCAGGCTCCCCGCCGAGCAGGGAGCCCGACGCGGGACTCGATCCCAGGACCCTGGGATCATGACCTGAGCCAAAGGCAGACGCTTAACGACTGAGCCACCCAGGCAACCCAAAAGAAAGGACTTTTATTTATTTTTTATTTTTTAAAGATTTTATTTATTTATTTGACAGAGAGAGACACAGCGAGAGAGGGAACACAAGCAGGGGGAGGGGGAGAGGGAGAGGGAGAAGCAGGCTTCCCGCCGAGCAGGGAGCCCGACGCGGGGCTCGATCCCAGGACCCTGGGATCATGACCTGGGCCGAAGGCAGACGCTTAACCATCTGAGCCACCCAGGCGCCCCCCATGCACATTTTAATATTACATTTAAGGGGGCACCTGGCTGGCTTGGTCGGTGGAGCACGTGACTCTTGATCTTGGGGTTGTGAGTTCAAACCCCATGTTGGGTGTAGAGATTACTTAAAAAAATAACATCTTAAAAAATACTACATTTTTACAGCTCTCATTCTGTCCCCCACCCCCCC
The DNA here is from genome assembly GCF_002201575.2 of Neomonachus schauinslandi. NCBI lineage: Eukaryota > Metazoa > Chordata > Mammalia > Carnivora > Phocidae > Neomonachus > Neomonachus schauinslandi. The sequence continues at coordinate 115,853,432 of NC_058412.1, read as the reverse complement.
CACGTTATTTTTAATATCTACCCATGTTGCTGCGTGAACGTTCAGTTCATTGCGTCACAGAGCTGCCCGGTACTCCACAGCATGCGTTCATCACGTTTCACTTATTCATTCTCCTTGTCACAGACACGTAGGTTCCCTCCAACGCACTGCTCTCATCAAGGCTGCTTCAGGGAACATCTTGTCCTGCTCCTTCTGGGCCTCAGCACAGATTTCTCAGTACAGTTGCTGAGCCTTAAGGAGTTTCCTTGTTCCCAGGTACCGTCGGGTGCCCACCCTCCTGCATGGGTACCCCAGTCTGTACCCCACCACCTGTAGGAGGAGCCCCCTTTCTCTCCATCTTTGCCAGGGTTCAGTATTCTCTCTCTCTCTCTCTCTCATGTTTGGCAATCTGATGAGTATAATGTGGCCTGTTTCTGATTTTCTTTCTGAACACCAGTGAGGTCGTTCTGTTGTACTTGTTAAAATTTCCCCTTTGTGAATCTCCTTTTTATATGCTTTGCCCGTTTGCCTATTAGATGCCCCAACTTTTTCTTGCAATGTGTTAGGTATTAATTCCTTGGTTCATTTTAATATAGTAAAAATTCACCCTTTTAAAAAAATGAGTCTTTTTTTTTTTTTTTTGAAGATTTTATTTATTTATTTGACAGAGACACAGTGAGAGAGGGAACACAAGCAGGGGGAGTGGCAGAGGGAGAAGCAGGCCTCCAGCTGAGCAGGGAGCCCGATGCGGGGCTCGATCCCAGGACCCCGGGATCATGACCTGAGCCGAAGGCAGGCGCCCCTAAGAAAATGTCTTTTTTTTTTTTTTTAAGATTTTATTTATTTATTTGACATAGACACAGTGAGAGAGGGAACAGCAGGGGGAGTGGGAGAGGGAGAAGCGGGGCTTGATCCCAGGACCCCAGGATCACGACCTGAGCCGAAGGCAGACGTTTAACGACTGAGCCACCCAGTTGCCCCTAAAAAAATGAGTCTTAACAAACATATACGACTACATAATTACCATCACAATCATGATCCAGAATGGTTTCATCACCCCCCAGAATTCCCTCATGCCCCTACACAGTCTCTCTTCCCACCTCGTGCCCCTGGCAGCCCACTATGCTGTTGTCTATACTATAGTTTTGCCATATTCAGACTATCATATAAATGGGATCATATAGTATATAGCCTTTGAGTTTGCTTCTTTCTTTTAGAAGAATGCAATTGAGACTCACCCACGTTGTGGGTGTGTATCTTTAGGCCATTGGTTCCTTCTTATTGATGAAGAACATTCCATTGGATGAATATACTACATTTGGTTTAACCATTTATCATTTGAAAGATATTTTAATTGTTTCCAGATTTGTAAATTTGTTTCTGATGACCTTGCCAGTTTTGAGGGGTACTGGTCAGGTATTTTGTAGAATGCTCTAGAGTCATGTCTAATTTCTTGAACATTACGCCTTGAATTTGGAGGACATCCCATTGGGATGCTCAGGAACTTACTTGCTAGAGCCAGTTACACTGTTGTCTGCGATGGAGGTCTCACAGGTTTTTGTTTTTAGAGACTTTATTTATTTATTAGAGCGAGAACACAAGCGGTGGAGAGGGAGAAGCAGGCTGCCCATTGAGCAGGGAGCCCGATGCGGGGCTTGATCCCAGGACCCTGGGATCATGACCTGAGCTGAAGGCAGACGCTTAACGACTGAACCACCCAGGCACCCCGCACAGACTTTAACTATCATTAAAACTACTTTCCTGACTGTTTCTCCCCCCATACCACCTCTCTGTCTCTCTCTTTCTCTTTCTTGTTTTCTTTCATTTTTGTTTTCTTCGTTCTTTGTTTTCAGACTCTGTTTTGGTTTTAGTTCTTGTCCAAACTATTTCCCATGGCTGGCAGCAGTGATCGACAATTGTTTTTATGGTGTATTTGTTGATCTCTTAACAGGACAGTGGGGGTCTGTTCTCTATCCAGTGGGGAATGTGGGAAACTCTGATTTGTTAGTTAAATTTTTTTTTTTTTAATAGTTTGCTTGCCTATTTGCAAACTCAAATCAGTTAAGAAAATATTGGGAGAATTAAGAAAGCATCAAAAGGAGAACAGCCCTTTGAGGCTAGTGGGTTTTTGTGTTTCTTGGTTTATTTTGGCACATTGGCTGTGGTCGCAGATCTGAAGCTGAAAGTTTGCAGTGTGTCTGGAGGGGTCTGAAATATTTTCCTACTTTGTAGTGTTAAATAATAAGTTAAATTGTAACATGTCTTAAATTTAAGGTTTGTTTTGATTGGTTTATCAGACCTAATGGGGCATATAATAGAAGGAAATAAAAAAATTTACAAGAAATGAAGAAATGGAAGTTCTAATAGTTTCAATGTACTAGCCTTTGAAAAGAAAAAGTTTACACAAACATTAGCTTAGGAAGATTTTTTTTGAATAGTTACTATTTGTTTTAAAAGCTTTATTGTTACATAATTTACATACTGGAAGTTCACCCATTTAAAGTGTACAAATCAGTTTTCGCATATTTAAAGAGTCGTGCACCCATCAGCATAATCAGCTTCACTCTGCATCTGTGTCCTCCCTACCCCCAGCCATCGTCCAACACTGATACACCTCATTCTCTAGATTGGCCCATTTGGGACATTTCATGTAAATAGAATCATGCAATACGTGGTCTTTTGTTAAGGACTTCTTTAACTTAGCATAGTGTTTTTGAGGTGTATCCATGTTGTAACATGAATCAGCACTTCATTCTTTTTGGTGCTGAGTAACATTCTGGTGCATGGAGCAACCATATTTACTTATCTGTTCAGTAGTTGATGGACATCGGGGTTGTGTCTGGTTTTTGGCTATTTTGAATAATGCTGCTATGAGCATTTGTGTAGAAGTTTTTGCGTGGATGTATGTTTTCATTTTCTGGGGAGTATACCTAGGAGTAGAATTGCTGAGTCACATGGTAACTGTTCAGCCTTTTGAGGAACTGCTGGACTATTTTCCCAAGCTTCACCATTTACATTTCCTCCCGTGGTGTGTGACGGTTCTAATTTCTCTACATCTTTCCCAACCTTGTTATTTCTGGGTTTTTAAAATTATTATTATTATAGCCATTAATTTCCCTAATGCCTAATGATGTTGAGCATCTGTGCATTTGCCTACTGGCTGTTTGCTTATCTTTGGAGAAATGTCTGTTCCTATCCTTTGACCTTTTTTTTTTTTTTTTTAAAGATTTTATTTATTTATTTGACAGAGAGAGACACAGTGAGAGCAGGATCACAAGCAGGGGGAGAGGGAGAGGGAGAAACAGGCTTCCCGCAGAGCAGGGAGCCCGACGAGGGGCTCGATCCCAGGACCCTGGGATCACGACCTGAGCCGAAGGCAGACGCTTAACGACTGAGCCACCCAGGCGCCCCCTTTGACCATTTTTAAATTGGTTATTTATCTTTTTATTATTGAGTTGTGAGGGTTCTTTATATGTAAGCCTCTAATCAGATGTGATTTGCAAATATTTTATTTTCACTTTTTTTTTTTAATCTCTACACCCCATGTGGGACTCAAATTCTGGCTCTCAAAGTCAAGAGTTGCAGGCTCTTCCAACTGAGCCAGCCAGGTGCCCCTATTTTCACTTTCTTGATGTGAATTACTCTATTTAAATTTTGCTTATTTCTTGTACTTCCCCAGAAAAAAATCCCACCCATGGATTTTCGAATTTCTTGTTCTCTCTTTTTTTTAAAAATTTATTTATTTATTTTATAGAGAGCAAGCACGCACAAATGGGAGGGATAGAGGGAGAGGGAGAGAGAATCTCAAGCAGATTCTGCACTGAGCACAGAGCCCAGTGCGGGGCTTGATGTCATGACCCTGAGATCATGATCTGAGCCGAAATCAAGAGTTGACACTCAGCTGACTGAGCCACCCAGGTGCCCCTTGAGTTCCCTTTCTGTCCTTTTAGTTACTTAATTAAAACTTTATACTTAATTAACAGTTATTTATATTAAATAATTTCTGTTGAAATAACCAGTGTAGTTTCTGTCCCTGATCAAATCCTGACTGATCAAATGTGTATTCTTTTGTGTCTGTTTTTTTTTTTTTTTACATTATGTTTGTGAGATTTATCCATGTTGATGCACGTAGCTATAGTTCATCGCCATTTCCTTGTCCATTCCATTGGTGGGCAGATTGGGCTGTTTCTAGTACGGGGCTATTACAGTGATGCTGCTGTGAGCCTTCTTTTTTTTTTTTTTTTTTAAAGATTTTATTTATTTATTTGAGAGAGAGAGAATGAGAGAAAGCACATGAGAGGGGGGAGGGTCAGAGGGAGAAGCAGACTCCCCGCCGAGCAGGGAGCCCAATGCGGGACTCGATCCAGGGACTCCAAGATCATGACCTGAGCCGAAGGCAGTCGCTTAACCAACTGAGCCACCCAGGCGCCCCGCTGCTGTGAGCCTTCTTGCAGGTGCCTTTTGGTGAACATGTGTCCACGTTTCTATTGGGTATGTACATTCCTAAGAGTGGAATTGCTGAGTCATGGGGTAGATGGATGTTCTACTTTAGTAGATAATGCCAAATTGTTTTCCAAAGTGATCGTACCTGTTTACACTCCTCTCTGTAGTGTGTGAGGATTCTAGGTGCTCTCCATTCCCCCCCTCACCAGTACTTGGTATTGGGAGTTTTGTTCATTGTGTCCCTTTTGGTGGGTGTCAACTTCATTTATTAAGTCTCTCATCTCCCCACTGATTTATGATATACCACCTTTGTCATTTAACAAGAGTCATCAGTGTGTGGGTCTGTCCCTGGACTCTGTTCCATTCCATGGGTCAGTCTGGCTCTTCACCAGTATCACACCATCATCATGTTTACTATAGCTTCATGGTAAGCCCTGAATTCTAGAAGTTACATCTTATTTTCCTCTTCTTTTTCATAAATATCTGGCAACTCATGGCCATTTACTTTTTCTTTTTTTTAATATCTGAGATGCGGGGAGAGAGAGAGTGCAAGTGAGAGCACAGGAGCAGGGGAGGGAGAAGTGGACTCCCCACTGAGTGGGGAGCCAAATGCTGGGCCAGGATCATGACCTGAGCCAAAGGCAGAGGCTTAACCGACTGAGCCACCCAGGTGCCCCTTTCTTCTTCTTCTTCTTCTTTTTTTTTTTTTAAAGATTTTATTTATTTATGTATTTGAGAGAGAGAGAGAGAGAGAGAAACAGCCATGAGAGGGGAGACGGTCAGAGGGAGAAGCATACTCCCCATTGAGCCGGGAGCCCGATGTGGGACTTGATCCCAGGACTTCGGAATCATGACCTGAGCCAAAGGCAGTCGCTTAACTAACTGAGCCACCCAGGTGCACCCCCTTTCTTCTTTTTTTTTTAGAGAGTGAGAAAGTGAGTGGGGTGGGAGGCAGAGAGAATTTTAAGCAGGCTCCACACCCAGCATGGAGCCCGACGTGGGGGTTGATCTCACGACCCTGAGCTCATGACCTGAGCCAAGATCAAGAGTTGGACATTTAACCAACTGAGCCACCCAGGCACCCCTCCTTATGGTTTTTTATTTTGTTTTTTAAATTTTCGTGAATTTTTTTTTAAGATTTTATTTTAGGGGTGCCTGGGTGGCTCAGTCGTTAGGCATCTGCCTTTGGCTCAAGTCATGACCCCAGGGTCCTGGGATCGAGCCCCGCAATCGGCTCCCTGCTCTGTGGGAAGCCTGCTTCTCCCTCTCCTGCTCCCCCTGCTTGTGTTCCCTCTCTGGCTGTCTCTCTCTCTGTCAAATAAATAAAATCTTAAAAAAAAAAAAAAGATTTTATTTTAAAGTAATCTCCATACCCAGCATGGGGCTTGAACTCACAACCCTGAGATCCAGAGTCGCTGAGCCGGCCAGGCACCCCAAGAGATAATCTTTATGGATTTAAATGCATCAGTCTTTTCCTTGTGGTTTCTGAGTTCTGTGCCAGACTTTGAAAGTTCTGGGTATGTTTCACTGTTACCTGTAGATGTTGCCCGTGAGAGAGCAAACAGTAGCTACTGCTGCTTCTCTAAAAAGCTGCTAGGATCTTAATAAATGAGCTCACAAATAGAAAACTGCCATCTTCCTGGCTTCTGAATGTGCTGTGTGCCTGCCTGCTCCCGACTTCGTTCACACTGCTTCCTCCAGTTCAGTTCCTGCACGTTCCTCCCGCCAACTGGTCCTGCCCTTCCACACACAACACTTCCCTTGTCCCTTCCTCTGGATCCCGTCAGGTCAGGCCCACGCCAGCTGGGAAGCCAGTGAGGCTGGATGGGTTCTGTCCCTTTCTCTGGGGTGAAGGGGGAGGAGGCTTGTGACAGGATTGCAGACTGAGGAGTCAGAACCCGGGGAGGCTTGTTTCTAACCCCGTCCCTGCCGTCTTCAGAAAGGCTTTTGGTGCCACAGCGGCTCTGCAGAGTGCCCTGTGACCCTGATGCAGGGCATGTGTGGCCAGCGCTCTGGGGGTCCTCAGAGGACACCCAGAGCCTGCCCCACTCCCTGGCCCCTCCCTTGGGACTAGCTGCAGTGAGCGACCCTCCCATCTAGGGCCGGGGTTGAGGGCGTGGTCAGACTGAGTCTGTCGCAGTATTTGGGCCTGGTCAGGACTTGTTTGGGGTTGGCTCCATCAGGAGTGGGGATCAGGGACTTGCGGGGCTCCATCTAGAGGCAAGAGAGGGGGTGTTTCATGGCATTCTGGCCAAGGCCTGGCTGGGAGGGGCCTGGAGCTGAGGTGGGGCAGAGGCTTGTGGGAAGTTAGACCCCCCTCGTCCAATACACGGTCCTCTTAGTGCTCAGCACTAAGATCCAGTCTCGGACCTTTGCTGTGTGATGCGGATGGCTGACTGTGGGTGACCTTTAGGGAAGGCATCAGGATCACACCGGGCCCAGCAGCTGCTCCCCGACCTTTGTGGGGTCTGGTGGGATGTGTCTAGCCCAGGTCTGAGCCCTGTGGGGGATCTAGAGGCCAGGGTCCAGCCATCCCTCTGCCCCAGACCCACTGGGTAGCCTCAGGTAGTCCCTGCCCCTCTTGGCTATTCAGCCAATATTTCTGTTCCTCTTGTGCCCCAGGCACTTTGGTCAGTGTCCCCATCATCACGTGTAATGGAGATCCCAGCCCTGCCCACCTTGTGTGCAATGTGGAAACTGGTCATGTGGCTGAACTGACCTTGCAGGTGCAGGGGGCACAGCCCACGCCTCACGTGGTGGCTGCCTGGAGCTGACCTCAGGGAATCTCTTATACCCGTTGTTCCCACCTTCACCCGGAGCTTCTGGGATGCACCCTCCTCCCCGTTTCCAAAGCCTCCCTGTTCTTCCAGGACCACTTGGCATTCCAGGAGCATTGCGGTGTCCCTGGAGATCCAGGCTGTAGTCCTGAAGGCTGGGTGACCTTGACCCCTGTCTTCCCGGTGCCCCAAACCCCCCACTGAGATATGCTGTGGTGATTCCTGAGGGTCCTCCCCACTTGGGCCTCTCTCTCCCAGGAGGACTGTTTCCTGTAGCACCTCTGTCTGCCCCCCACTGCAGGTCTGGTCTCAGGGGAGCCTTTCCCCGGCTGGGAGGAGGTGGGGGTCTGGGCAGCCAGTAGGGACAGGAGATGGCAGGAGAGGGCAGGAGAGGGCAGGAGTGGGCAGGAGTGTTTAGGGACTAGGAGCTCCTCTATTTCATCCCGGCAAGAGACACACAGACCCAAAGCAGTGCTCAGACTTCTATTGGAGATTCTGCCTCCCCTGGGTCCAGTATCCACCCTGCATGCATCTTCTGGATCACACTCCCAGTGGGGTGGCTGGGCAGGGCACAGAGGAGGGGTCTGGCATCCTGTCCTCTGAGAAGGGAACTTGGTGAGCTTTGTGGCAGTGGCAGTGGCTGGGAAAGAGCGGTCATGCCCTGTGTGGGGGTGCACGTGAACTTGTGTCTGACAGGACACAGGGCCCGTCAGGTGGGGAGCAGCCATGAGGCCCAGCTCCCTGGAAGACAGTCCTCTCCGGGGGGGGTCCCGGTGGAACACCTGCCTCACGTCGGCCGTGCGCCCCTTGCCTGGCACTGCGCACTCTCCGCCTGTTCCTCCACGGGGAGCTGGGCCCCTGGCTCCTCAGAGGGAGGCTCCCCTGAGAGGGTCCTATGGGATCACGGGCATGGAGCACAGTGAGTTTGGGGAGCAGGAGAGTGGGACAGGGGCCTGGGCATGGGGGGCTGGGTGGCCTAGTCGTCCTTGTCCTTGGCACCATGCTTGAGGATGCGGGTGAACTCCACGTAGTTGAAGTTGCCTTTCTTATCAATGGGTGCCTCTCGGTACATCTCATCCACTTCCTCGTCTGTGAAGCGGTCGCCCATGGTGGTGAGCAGCTCCCGAAGGTGGTCCTCGTGGATAAAGCCTGGGGGTGGGGCCAGGCCCCATGAGACAGGGACTCAGGCTGGGACATGCCCGACACCCTCACCCCACGACCCCCCACCAGTCCTCGCAGTGGGTCTCTGGCCAGTTCAACTCCCCGGGGCCCCAGAGTGGGGAGGGATTCTGTAGTGTGTCTGTGGGATCCTTGGGGCTGTGAGTGTGGGGGCTGGATATGTCTGTCTTTGACATGAGCCCTAGAGTTCCACTGCCCGAGTTTGCATGCTTATCCCCTTTCCTGGCTGTGTGACCATGGGCAAGTTATTTAACCTCTCTGTACCTGTGTGCAGGAAATAGAGATGAAAATATGCCATCCTGGTATGGGACCATGAAGGTCGTCAGGAAAACGTTCTGAATTGGGCCTGCGGTCCCTGAGAAACTACTGAAATCACTGGCAGCGTCACTCTGGCCTGTCCCTGGGACACACTAGCTGTGGGACAGAAGTCCTTTGTAAGGTCTGAGTATGGGGGCTGGTTTTTGCACCTTATTGGCCAGAAGGGCCTGGAACGATTTGGTTTCTGGGAAGGTCTAAAGTGGGGGCAGTGTGCTGGGCCAACAGGTGAACTCAAGACGTGGGAAGCCTTGGTGGACGTGGGCTGTTGTGGTCTAGCATCTGGGGGAAGGGAACAAGGACACTAGTTTTTCCAGTTCCAGCCACAGAAACCCCAGCAGATGGGGGATTTCTGTTCTGGCCTTTGGGGACAGGGGCCCTCAAGTCCCAGCGCAGCCCAGCTCCATTCGCATCCTCGGGGGCACCCTGGGTGAAGCGCTCAGCCCCAACCCTGTCCAGGCCTCCAGTGGGAGGCTGCTGACCTGAGGCCTCCTCATCGAAGCAGGCGAAGGCGTTTCGGATCACGTCCTCGGGGTCTGTGCCGTTCAGCTTCTCCCCAAACATGGTGAGAAACATGGTGAAGTTGATGGGCCCCGGGGCCTCGCTCATCATGCCCTCCAGGTACTCGTCGGTGGGGTTCTTCCCTGTGGCAGGTGGGACATTCCTGCTGTCACTGCCCTGTCCCCTCCTGCCTCCCTGTCCCCTCCCTTCATGGCCTGTGAGAGTCCCACAGGCAGGACACGCTAAGCTCTGTAAACTATAGAGCGTCTTGCTGGGGTGGCCAGTGTTCTGACTGCTCTCTCCCCCCCGGGCTCTCCAGGCCCCTTGACCAGTTAGGGCCTCCGGTCCGAACATCCGTGACCTCCGGGGTGTAAGGGCCACCACGTGCTGACTGCCCGCGGGTCTGCTCTGCCTCCTGCCTGCGATCACCTTCGCCGCACCACGAGGTCACGACGACGCGCTAATCACATCTACCCAGTAGGACAGCTGTGAGGTTTAAGGTACTTGTGCAGCTGCCGCAGCTTTTGTTGTCTGCTGCTCTTACTCTCTAACCGGAGGAGGACGTTCTTAACCAGAAGGCCACGGCTCACCGGTGGCCCCACCGACAGGAGCTCCAGACAGGAATGCAGGTTTTTCTGGGTAGATGCCCAGGGTCCGATGTCAGCCCCCCAACTCAGGGTTGCCCTGTCCTCCCACCGGACTTCCTGGGTGTGTACAAGAGGGCTTCTGTCACCACTGCGCAGGAAGGGAAATGGGCAGAGTGGGGCTGCCCCGCTGTGAGGGTCAGGGACTCACTCGGGCCTGTCTGGCCTCAGTGCTTGGGGCTTGGCCAGCACAGGCCGCCTCCTCCCCTACCAGAGGCTTCCCCTGTCCCCCAGCCAGTGTCTGACCCGAACGAAGGGCCTGCCAGGAACTGGGGCTGGGGTGGTATCTGTGGCGAGCACAGGGGAGGGATGTGGGGGCAGGGCCACAGACTTGGGGGGGTCCCCATCCGAGCAGTGTGAATTGTACGAGGTTCCTGAGCCCTTTCAGCTCTAAGATTCTGACTCTAGGGAAGTCGTGGAGTCACAGAGGCTCTAAGGACTGGCTTGGGTGACTTCTAAAGGGGTGGGACACTCTGGCCCACCCCCCCCCCCCCCCCGTCCATACAATGGAAAGTCTGTGCACTTCCAACTTTCTTTAGTTGCCCATCCTTTTCTTTAAATGAAGTGGAACCAGGCAGCCCAACCACAAATCTGCCTGAGGCAGTCTGGCTCTGGAGTGAGCCTAGGTTCAGATCCAGTGCCCAGTGCCTCAGTTTCCCTATCTGTTAAATGGAGAAAGTACTGGCATCTGCTCGCCAGGGTGGGTACCACATGTCCCTCCACGGGAAGGACTCCCTACGTGATGAGCAGCCCCGCTGCCTGCTCCAGTTTAACCCTCGCGGGACCCACTTAGACCGCAGCCCCCCTGTTCCTGCTCACCCAGTGAGGCCAGCATGTCATGCAAATCCTCCTTGTCGATGAAGCCATCTCGGTTCTGGTCGATCATGTTGAAGGCCTCCTTAAACTCCTGGATTTGGGACTGGTCAAACATCGCGAAGACATTGGATGTGGCCCGCTGTGGCCGCTTCTTGGTGGTTTTGGCCTTGGCCCGCTTACTGGACATCTTGGCTTCGGGTGGGGGGGGCTTCCCTGCAGGAAGTGGGTGTGGGGGGAAGAGCCTATGACCCTGGGCCAGGGGTCCTCCTGCCCACCCCAGACTGGCTGTTAGCACCTGGGCCTGGCATTCAAAGCCTCCCACAGACTTGGGGCTCCTGTCACCCAGCTTGTCACAAAAGCAGACAGGCGTGGGCTCCGTGTGATCGTAAACAGCTTCTCTACCTCTCTGGGGGAGTTTGCCCATGTGGGAACGGGGACGTGAGGAATGCCCAGCAGTAGGAATGGTGCCAGGGACAGCCCCTGGAATGGTGCCAGGCACAGTAAGCGACTTTCACTGTGGCTTTTTGGGTATGACACTTAAGATTGGGTTCCATGCCAACCTGTCCTCGCTTTCTCTCAGCATTTACACTGTCCATCTCTCTCCCTCCAAGTGACAAGGTGGGTTGAAAAATGGGAGGCTGTGAGGCTCCCTGCCGGCTCCCCCTGCCCCCAGCAGTCAGGAGGCCCTGCATTCCTGACATTCTTGTCATGTCCTCCTCCTCCTCCTTCCTCCCCATCCCTCTGTGCTCCCTGCTCTGGATGTTCTGGAAGGCATATGCTCTGGGCAGTCTCCCCTCCCCCAACCTGCCCACACTTGACCAGCCCCTTAGGTGGGCAGTAGACCTGACTTGTTCTCACTTCTCAGTGCTTATAGGAGTGTGAGGCTTCCCCGGGCTGGGAGCCCCAGCTTCTTGTCACCCTTGTCTAGACCTGACCTCCTAGTTTCCAGCCAGTCTCTCCCATCCCATAGAGATCCAGACCTGTACTACCTGTCATTTCACCGTGAAGCACTCTAAAGTTCCTGGAACAAGTCTGGACCCCTGAGCCTGGCGTTTAAGACCCTGTGTGAACCCCTCCAACCCTTCTCTCTGACTGACCGTGGCACCCTTCACTGTGTCCCTCTTGCCCTCTGTGATTCTGCCATGCTGGACCTCTGGATGTTTCCCAGGCACCCCCAGACTTTCCTTCTTGGTCCCTCCCCCTGAACGCCCTTCCTTTTCCAGCCTACTTCTTGAGACACCCCCTTGGGGAGCAGTTCCCGTGCCCTTGCTCTGACAGTAAGCACTTAGAGATCTTTCTCTCCCTCCCCTGGTTTACCAATCAATAGGCTAATGGATGATTGTTTAATGAATGGCTGTGAGGGCAATTGCAGCCAGTCTACTGCCCCCACTGCACTGATGGGGAAACTGAGGCACGACAAGGTGCTCTTTCCCTGAACCCCTGTCATGGCCTGTGGGGATTCTGCCCCTGAAGACCCGGGGTCGTGTGCCCCTCAGCTGGGGCCGCTGTGGGCCTGGCTGAGGCCCTAGGACTCCTGTCCCCGTTTGTCCTCTGCCCTGAGCCCTCGGTTGAGGGCCAGCCTCCAGGAAGCCTCTGCCTGTTTTTAGCCCCAAATTGTGTGGTCGTGAATGTTCCTCGACCGATCTCCAGGCCTTTATCCCATGACCCTGTTCCAGTCATTCTCAGACTTTGGTCTTTGAGCTCTTAAACCTGGAGCAGGGATCCCGGCCAGCCCCGGTCCTTCCCCAGGGCCACGGCTGCCTGTAGGCGTGACACACGGGCTGCTGTCCCACTGGCCTGACACGGCTGGCCCTGGGTGAGCCTCACGTGGTTCAGGGTGGGTAGACGAGAGCCCTTCTCACCCATGACCTGGGTCGGAGTGGGCTGGTGGCATCAGCAGGGTTTAGTGCTTTGAGGGGCCCAGTCCTTCCCCGAGCCCACCGTTCGCCAGGAACTTTGACTCATGGCACCCACGGAAGGCAGCCAAGGAGTAGTCCACGGTCATGGGGGGCTGTGATGGTCGTCATCGCTATTGCCACCACCCTCCTGTCCGCGCAGCTCTGGGGCAGACTCAGCCCGGAGGAGAGAGGAATGGAACGGGTAGGATCTCACCCACTGCTGGGGTAACTAGCTGGGCCCTTCTGTCTCCAGGCCTCCCCCTTCCCCACCCTCTTTGGTCCAGAGGCCATGACGTGGCTGAAAGCACTGAACTTCAGGTTTGGTCCAACGCAGCAATCTTGGGGGGACACCCCCCACCCCGACGGTGCAGTTTAAGAAGTGATGCCCAAGAAGGGAAGTGGCATGCCCATGAGAGGGATAGAGTCCAACCACTTGGGCTAGGCTCGGGTCAGTGGGTGGTAATGGCCAGCCCTTGGTGCCCTTGACACCTGAACACAGAAAGAAACACATGCCCTAAGAGGCTCATGGTGGGCCTGCTGCAGCTGAGGGCTCTGTGTGCCCAGAGGCAGTTTCTAGACTTGGTTGAGGAAATGGGGTTAGAGAGACAGGCTAGGTTTTTAGCCCTGGAGCCATCCCCTACTGCTCCTGGAGGTCCTAGACCTCAGGGATCATATATAACTGGTAGTTGGACTGGCCACACCTAGGTGCCACCTCCCCCCTTCTGGTGCCTGAAATCCCCCCATAACAGCAAAGACAAGGCCTGTGTCCCCCATTATCTCTTGGTCCCTATGGCTGGTAGTGCCAGATGCCTTGCTCGTAAACTCAACTCCTCTGCAGCTGAGTTATCTGACTCATTCCTCAGGGCAGTTGGTGGGCTGGAGAGGAGGAGCAGAGACCGAGGTCCCCCAGCCCAGGTCCCTGTCCAGCCCCCAGAGCCCTTGGCAGACCCTCCCCACCCAACAGGCACAGTTGGGCAGATGGCCCAGTACATGGAAGCCCCAAGTGCGTGCATAAAGCGTTGGTGTGTATGGATGGGGGGGCATTATCCCAGTCTCCATCCCTCTCTCCTAACCCCAGGAGTTCTGGAGGAGTCTCAAGGAGCCTTACAGGGGCTCACTTTCCTGTCTGACACACATGGGTCTACTGGGGCAGGGAACACCGGAGACCACAACCCCCTCCCCTCCTGGGCACCCCCAGAGCTCTGGGCTTGGCGCCGGTAACTCCATAGCAAAGGGGCAGGGCCCGGACAGAGTTCCCTCGCCCAAGGACCACCGGCTGCCCGAGCCTGGAACAGTCTCCCTGCTGCCCACCCCCTGCCAGAGTCCCCGTCCGACCCGCAACTCGCAGCCCCAGCCCCACGAGGGCTGTCCTCGCCGAGACCCTCCGGCGTCCCCGTCCTTGGGGCCATCACACCGCCTCCTCTGGCCCCCCGCGGCCGCGACTCCCACCTGGTGCGGAGAAGGTGCTCGCTCGCTCACTCGCTTTCGCTTGCTGTGCGGAGCCGGTGCGGGGCCGCGGGCCGTCGGTCCGGCTTCGGGCTCGGTGGGCGCGGCGGCGCGGGCCTTACAAGGCAGAAGAATGCGCGCGGCGGGGCGGGGCGGGGCGGCGCGCCGGCGCAGCCTTATTTGGCCTTGACCCACGGGCGGGCGGCGGCGGGGGCGCCTTGCCGGAATTGGCAGGGGAGGTGATCCCAGGAGGTGATGCGGGGCAGCGCTGGGCCCCCGCGCCCCTGATTGTCAGGGGAGGGGGATTTATGTGGGCCGCCCCTTCCTCGTCAGTGAGGCAGGCAGAACGCCCAGGCCTTCCAGTTCTCAGGCCCTCCACCCATCTTTCCCCTAAAGGCCCACGCTGCCTGGCCCATTCCCGTGGGAGGGCTTCCTTCCATCAGGCCAAGTATGGCTTTTTTCCCCAGGCCGAAAGAAGGCGTGTCAGATGGTCCTCGCCATCCTCCTGTGAAGGGTCACTGGTCAGGCCCCTGCCGGTGTGGGGGCTCCCCTGGGTGTTGGGTAGGAGGACTGTGCTGGGGACAGCCCACCTCAGCCAAGTCACTGTCCTTTCCAGCTGGCCTCGATTTCCTGTAAAATGGGAGGGTGGTGGTGAAGATTCAGGAAAAAAAGAGTGTCCAGAAAGAGCCAAGTAGCACCGTGGGGGCCAGTGAGAGGGGCAGGGGCTGGGGGAGCATGGTGTCTCCTCAGGGTGTCAGCACCCCTTACCCACTCTTGTTGGCATTGGTTGGAGGAGGGAGTCAGGACAGACCCACCGGCTCCCCCATCATGTATCAGCTCCTGTCCGTCACTTTGACCCTTGAAGGAACACCTACCCACCAGGACTCCAGCCCGTTTTTCTCTCCCTGCCCCACTTTGGACCAACACAGACCTTACAGCACCCAGTTACTTACTCTGTCCCTATGAACTGACAGCTCTTAACGTGCGAGGCACTGTGCCGGGTGCTGGGGAAACAACACTGCACTAAAGTAATCACCCTGGGGAAGCAGTCTTTGTGCGGGAAATACAAAGAACAAGTAAGTAGCTCCATGGCTCGGAGAGAGAAATGAGTTCCTTGAAGGAGAATAAAGCAGAGTGACGAGAGAGGAGGGTGCCTTCTGGGAAGTGACATTTGGGACAACCAGAAGCCATGCCCAGTGAGTGAGTGAGGCAGGTAGGGGGAGTTTGCCCGGCTCCTGGTCTAGGAGCAGCCAGAGGTGAGTGTGACTGTGGTGAGAAGGGTGGGAGATGAGGTCTGAGAAGCAGTGGGGGCCTTGCCAGGGGCTCCTTGTAGGCCACCATGAGACATCAGTGTTCTGAGAGGAAGGACGGCACGATCTGGCTTATGTTTTAACTGAATCCCTCTGGGTGAGACCAGTGAGGAGCTTTCCAGCAAGATGATGTGTTCAGGCTAGTGTGGTAGCAGTGGTGCTGGGGAGAAGGGGTGGGATTCTGGAACTATTCTGAAGTTGCATCCAATGGATTGGAATGTGTGTGAAAGAGAAGAGTCAAGGATGACTCCAAGGGTTTTGGTCTGAGCAGTGGGAGAGAGCCGACCTGTTTCTAACGCGGGTCGGCTGTGGAAGGAGCAGATTTGAGGAGAGCTCAGTTCTGTTTTGGACCTATTAATTTTTTAGAAACTGTTAACTTTGAAGTAATTTCAGACTTACAATAAAGGTATAGGAACTATACAAAGAGTTCACCCAGACTCTCCAGTTGTTAACATTTGCCTTTATTATAGTCTCTTCTGTGTGTCTGTGTGTATGTGTGTATATCCTGCCCCCGCCAACATTATTTGAGAGTAGCTTGCATTGTTCATTACCCTTTTACCCGGAAATACTTCATGAGTATCTCCTGAAAAGGAGATTCTTTTCCAAATCCATAGTACATTTATCAAAATCAGAAAAATTTTAACATTGATTTAATACTGTTATCTAATTTACAATCCATATTCAAGTTTTGTCAGTGATCCTAGTAATGTCCTTTACAGAAATTTTTTTTCTGGTCCAGGAGCCAGTCCAAGGTTATCATGTTTCTTTAATTTGTGTGTGTGTGTGGGGGGGTGTTAAAAAAAAAAAAAAAACACACAACAAAACAAAAAAATTACTTTTTACATTTGAAAACTGTAGTTGGGGGGCATTAAGCACATTCACATTGTTGTGCAACCATCACCACCACCCAGGCGCCCTACAATTGATTTTTGTGTATTGATCTTATTTCCAGGAACATTACTGAACTCATTTATTAACTAATAGTTTATTTATGGATGCTTTAGGATTTTCTTTATGAAAGATGATGTTATCTGCAAATAGAGATAGTTTAACTTCTTTCTTCCCATTCTGGGTTTCATTCATTCATTCATTCTCTTGCCTGGGCAACATTGCCCTCTGGTACATCAAATAGAAGTAGTAAAAACGGGGGCACCTGGGTGGCTTAGTCAGTTGAATGTCCGACTCTTGATTTTGACTCGGGTCATGATCTCAGGGTTCTGGGATGGAGCCCCTATTGGAGCCCCATAATGGGCTCCATGCTCAACGGGGAGTCTGCTTTAAAATCTTCTCCCTCCGCCTCCCCGCATTCACTTGCTCTCTTGCACATACGCTCTCTCTAATAAATAAATAAATCTTAAAAAAAGAACTAATAAAAGCTGACATCCTTGTCTTGTTCCTGATCTTAGGGGAAAAGCTCAGTCATTCACCATTAAATATGATATTAGCTGTGGGTTTTTCTTGGATGTCCTTTATCAGCTTGAAGAAGTTCTGTTCCTGGTTGAGTGTTTTTATCATGAAAGGGTGTTGGGGATTTCATCAAATGTTTTTTATGCATCTATTGAGATGTCTTTAATATCTCTTTTTTTTTTTTTAAAAAGATTTTTTTTTATTTATTCGAGAGAGGGAGAGACAGAAAACACAAGCAGGGGGAGAGAGGGAGAGGGAGAAGCAGACTCCCCGCTGAGCTGGGAGCCAGATGTGGGGCTCCATCCCACGACCTGGAGATCATGACCTTAGCCAAAGGCAGACACTGAACCATCTGAGCCACTCAGGTGCCCCTCTTTAATCTCTTTTAATATGTTACTGTTCCTTAGCTTTTGTTTTTCAAGACAATGACATTTCTGGAGAGTCCAGGCCAGTTACATGGTGCTCCCTCATGATTAGCTTCAAGTTATGGATTTTTTTTTTTAAAGATTATTTATTTGAGAGAGAGAGTATGTGTGCACATGTGCACTCATGAGCAGGGGAGGGGCAGAGGGAGAGGGAGAGAGCGAGAATCTCCCGCAGACTCTCCTCTGAGCACAGAGCCCAACGCTGAGCTCGATCTCACGACCCTGATATCATGACCTGAGCTGAAATCAAGAGTCCGATGCTCAACCAACTGAGCCACTCAGGCGCCCCTCAAGTGATGGATTTTTGACAGGAATATCACAGAATGATGTTGTGCCCTCTTCTCAGTGTATCTCAACAGGAGATGTAGGATGTTAATTTTTCCCAACACTGGCAAGAATAACTTCAGCCATCTTGCTAAGGTAGTGTCTGCTGGGTTATCCATCAGAAAGTTACATTTTTCCCTTTTGTAATCAGTATGTTCATGAGTAAGTAATTTGTGGGCTGCTCCTTTGAGACCGAATATTCTGTTCCTCAGCAAACTTCCACCCATGACTTGTAACACCCACTGGTATTCAGTTGTGTGACAGCTGCTCAGTGGTGACTTTCTGGCCCTTCTCACTTCCTTTTACTTCTCCTGGTTGGTGGACATGTTCATTTTGGAAGCACCTGTTCGCCATCCAAGTAGAGATGTGAGTGGAAACTAGGGTTGCAGATTCAGATGTGGGGGTCATCTGTCAGTCTCCGGAAGTTTAGAGGCGTTAGCAGTTGAACCCCACCCCTGCCCAGGGCCCATGTTCCCTGTTGGTCACAGGGCATCACTGGGTTTGGGCTCTGCACACGTGTGCCAGAGATTAAACCCTGATGCTGGCTGGGTCACTAGGGGACCACGGCCCCCCCGGAAGCTGGGACTGGAGGCCCCTGTCTCATGGGCAGCTGGGTTCTGCTCCATTCAAAGCCCTTACTACTTAACCTGGCATTTGAGGCCCTTCCTGTGCCCCAGCAGCCTCACACTTCTGCCTCTGTGCTGGCCTTTCTCTGCCTCAGCTTGGAGAACTCCCGCTCATCCTTCAGAGTCTTCTCTAAAGTCCCACCCCTCCTTCCCCCAACAAGCTCACTCATTTAGGAAATAGTAGTTCCTTTTTTTCCCCTAAATATTTTATTTTTATGTAATCTCTACACCTAACGTGGGGCTCGAACTTACCACCCCGAGATCAAGAGTCGTACGCTCCACCGGCTGAGCTAGCCAGGAAATAACACTCTTGAAGCTTTCTCTCGTCTGTGCTAGGCACTGAGGCTGGTGAGCAAACTCGCTTCCTGCCCTCTGGGAGCCCACCGTCTCCTCCTGGAGACAGGTACTCATAATCACACGGATAGCAGCGGCATCACATCAGCGACTGCAACAAAGAAAGACAAGCCAAGTGGCTCTCATGCTCCAAGTCCAGAGCAGGGGTTTTGCACCAGCCTGGCCTGGCCCAGGTACTTCGGGAGGGTTTCCCCGAGGAACTGCCAGCTGGGGTAACATTAACTGCATTGGTGGGGCTCCCCATGCAAGGCCTGAGGTGAGGCTGGAGGACAGAGCACAGAGGGGATGGATCCCATAGGAGCTGTAGCTGGAAAGCAGGGCAGGGGCCTCTCAGGCCAAGGGGAAGAAGCTGGGTTTTCTCCTGCTGGCCCTGGGCGGGCTGCAAAGGCTTCTGAGCGGAGGGTGACTTCTGGAGCCAACGGAGGCAAGACTTTAGTAAAGACCCTCTGGCTGCCGTGGGAGGGGCAGTGAGGGCCACACTGCTTTTCCAGATCAGCCAGATTCCAAAGCGCAGGAGACACAGCTTCATTCTGTGTTTCACTCCACCCCAGGGCGCCTGGGTGGCTCAGACGGTTAAGCGTCTGCCTTTGACTCAGGTCATGACCCCGGAGTCCCGGAATCGAGTCCCACATCGGGCTCCCTGCTCAGTGGGGAGCCTGCTTCTCCCTCTGCCCTTCACCCTGCTTGTACTCTTGCTCACTTGCTCTCTCTCCCTCAAATAAATGAATAAATCTTTAAAAAAAAAAAGAGAGAGAAAAGAAAAGAACACTGCCGCGATGGTGGTAGGAACAGCTTCTCAGTTGGGCTGGGTATCCTCCGGAGCACTTAGCTGTGCCGGCATCCACATGGTTCCTGGCTAGCAGGCCACCTGGCAATGGCTTTGTCCTGCCTTCTTGGCCAGAAGGCCTCTGAACCCAGTGCTGCTCCTGGCTGCAGCCCCGCCTTCTCTCTCTGCTCAGGCCACGGGGTGGGGGAGACGCCAGGCTTGGGAACTCGGGACCCTGGGCCTCCTGCTCTAGGATGTGCCGCTCTGAGGCTGATTCTCAGGGACCCAGGGTCAGCGCACAGGCTCCGTCTCCCTCTGCGTCTTTGCCAGCACCCCTCAGCCTGCAGTTTCTCCCTCCTGACCCTTTCTGTCCCTCCAGGACTGGGCTTTGGAAATGCAGCTTCTCTGATCTTTTCCTAAACAGACAAATGCCTCCTTGAAAGTACAGGGAATGGGATATTTATTATCTTAGTCATATTCTGGTTCATACTGTTTAATCCTTATCTAGTCACGAGGAAATGTAAGTCCAGATCATGCAACACTCTGCAAGATGCTTGGATACTTAAAAGATGTCATGTCATGAATGTCAGGTCTGGTTCAGTGAGACTAAAGAGACATGACGACCGAAAGCAGTGAATGATCCCTAAGTGGATCCTGGGCGGGTACAAAGGAAGAGCCAGAGAAGACATTATTGGGGTGTTTGGAGTGTGGCTGTGCTTTCATATTCATGTCTGGGTACTGGGCGCTCTCCTGGGTAATGGGGGGAGGCTCGTGGGCCACTCCTTCTTTAAATTAGAGGGTGACAATGGTATTGTGGTCGTGCAGGAATGTTCTTATTCTCAGGCGTTGCCTTGTGTGTTTGGGGGTGAAGTATGGTGTCTGCAGCTAGCTTTCAAATGGCTCCGGGGTAGGTGGGGCAAGTGAGGGTTGGTACAAATACGGCACAGTGTTGATGGTTGGTGATTCTGGGTAAAGGACCTGGTGTTCGTTATCCTGTTCTCTCAGCTGTTGGCGTCAGTAGGGCGGGCAGTGGAGGCCCCAGTTCTGCACATCGTGGTGCTCTGCTGCAGGGAATGCAGGATCCCTGCCAGAGACCCGTACCCAACCGTCAAGGCCCCTCGCCCGCTGTAGCAGAAACACTCAGGCCCTGAGGGGTAAGGGTCCCCCCTCTTCCCTTGAGGCCGTCAGGAGTAGAGCTGGGCTGCTAGCTGGTCGGTGCTCCTCAAGTCCAGCCTGGCCCCCTCCGGCGTTCACTCACCTCTGAGTGTCTGGCTCAGTGCCCACGGCAACCTGAAACCTCTTCGCTTACTCTTCTAGCCATCCCCCCGCCCCCCGCCAGGTCTTGGGGCAGGGGTAGGTCCAGGGAGTGCCAGCCCTGGGAGGTCATCGGAGCCGCCTGTGGTCAGTGGGTGCTCAGCCACCACTAACACGATCCAGAGGGGAGGGCATGCTGCTCTGAGCACAGGGGGTCTGGCCCGCAGGAGGAGCCGAGCGCAGGAGGGGCCGCCGGAGGGGGGGTCAGCCCGAACAAAGCTCCTGGGAGGCAGTTCTATGCACCCTCTGAGCTCGAGGTCACTGCATCTTAGCTGGGTGGGGCCAAGGGAGGAGACCAGGTGTCTGTAGCTCAGCTTGGCCCAAGAACTTCTGAAAGGCAGGTTCGTACCACCGGGCATTGGCACTGAACGTCCTTCTGCCTAGAACGCACTCTGCCCAGGCTCGCCGTCCCCCAGAGCAGGTTAATACCCGCCGTGCTTCTGGAATGGAGCAGAGTGCTCCTGCCCAGGCTGCGTGAGATGCTGCCTTCGCAGCTTCCCGCAGCCTCCTGGCGCTGCATCTCGTCTTCTGCCGCCCGTGGTAGACTTGAACTCTCATAGGCCTCGTTCACGGTCTCTCTCCACCAGAGTGTGGTTCTGTGAACGACTGTCAGGGGGAGGCAGCTGCTGGGGGTATGGAGTTCCGGTCCTGGGGTCTGGGGTGAGGGCCAGGGCAGCCCAGCTTGGCTTCCATAGAGCAACTATGGATTAAGCATCTGTTTCTCACAGGAGGCAGGTTAAGGTGGGTATTACTCATTTTTGAGGTCAGGGAACCGGGGACTGCTTTCTTGCCCAGGGTCACGAGCCGGGCTGTGCCAGAGCCGGAATGATGGTTTACACGCAAGTCAGCTTGTCTCCGAAGAGCTGCCGTGTGGCAGGGGGTCTGGCTCAGTCTCCCGGGGTGTCCGCCCACCTCTCCCCAGCCTGGCCCGTCCCGCTGCAAGAACACCATGAGCCCTTGGTACACGTTACCTCATTTATTCTCACAACATGCCTGTGAGGTAGGGAGGGGCAGGGACTGTCCCCATTTTACAGAGGAGGAAGTTGAGGCACACAGAGGTCAAGTGACTTGCCCAAGGTCACAGATGGCGGCCAAGCTGGAATGGGGCCCCAGAGCAGGCCCTCCATTCACCCGGGGCCCCTGCAGCGAGTGCCGGACGCGAGGACGTCTCCAATGCCATTGTGGTCTCTGCGGTTGAGAGCAGCCCTCCTGTGCTGGGCCTCCCCCTCCCCCTGCCCGCCCCCACCCTGCAGGCCCGGGCCCCTGCAGCTCAGGGCTCACGCCACCCTGGGAGTGGGACTGGGGGGGGCAGGAGAGAGAAGGATGATTGGGGTAAAAAAAAAAAAAAAAAGGAAACTCAGAGGTGGGGCAGATGGGCCCACGGCAGGGGGCAGGTGGGAGACCAAAAAAAAGGCCGCTTACACACAAGGTATATATTTTTACACACACTTGTACACACACCTAGATATAGTACATGTAAAAATATATGCTATTCACACACCCGCCTCCTGCCAGGTGCCCCGAGAGCCAGCGGCGGCGCTGGGGAGCATGGGTGAGCAGATGGGCGTTTGTTAAATATACACTCTAAGGTCTATGTGCATATGTACACATACGTACAGACACAGCCGCCCGCCCCTCGGGTGCTGGACACAGGCTCAGCCAGGGACAGACAACCCCTGGGAAATGGGGTCCCTCTCTCGAGTGTCCCCTGCAAGTCACTCTGAGTCAAACGTTTTACCGAAGGAAGGGGGGCTGGAGAGAAGAAAGAGGCGGGAGTCTGGAGTGTGGTAACGGTGGCTTTTATCTCATTGTCCCCCTCCCCCCCCAAAGCCTTGAACCCTCCTCCCCTTCTCAGAGAGGCCAGCCCCCCCCCCCCCCCCCCCCCCCCCCGCCCGGGGCTGGCTGCTGCTGCGGGGCCCGCGCCTGCATGTGCGCGTGAGTGTGAGGAGTGCTGGGGCAGGGGCGCACGTCAGGCGCTCTGGCCTCCAGCCTGGCAGATGCGTGGGGCCAAGGGCAAGCTGGCCGCCACCGCAGTGGCCTGTGTGAGCTCTGAAGGGAGAGGAGAGGAACAGAAGAACGGAAACTGCAAGGTCAGAGCGGGATAGCGGGAGGAGGAGGAAGGGCATGGCAGGGGCCCAAGGCTGTCCTCGGACTGTCCTCGTGTTGTAAACAAGCTAGTGCGAGTTCTCGTGAGATAGAAGTAAAAAGACCGCAGTCTGGAGGCTGGGCCGGGAGGTGCCGAGGTCCATCTACCTAGCCCACCGCGGCCAGCCGGAGGGGAGAAAACGTTTTAGAGTTTTGTGTTTCTGTTGACTTTTTTTTTTTTTGTATGAAGTCTTCATAACCTAAAGCTGGGAGGGACCCAAAAAAGCCAAATTGTGAGCCCTTGTATGCGTCAATTTGAAAGTTGGCTCAGGGTCTCTGGACAGAATAACCATCTTAAAGGTTGAGAAAATGGTGTTCCGTTCACATTTAGTTTGTGTGGGTTTTTTTTTTTTTTTTAATGACTTAAAATTGTTTGCTTCCTGGTCTCAGAGTCGGGTCTGGGCCTCAGGGACATAAATCTCGATGCTGTCCGCACTCTCTGTGGCTGAGTTCTGCCGCACGGAAGCTGCCCGCTTGGCCGCCAGGAGTCTCTTGCGGGCCTCCTGACGCTGCTTGTCCCCGGCATCTGAGGCCTTGTCGCGGCTCACTGCCGGCTTGGATTTAGCTGGCTTCTTTGGGACTGGAGGGGGTGGTTTCTTCTCTTCCTTTAGTGAGACAGTGAGGAGGGAAGAAAAATAAAATAAAGGTGCACCTTTTGTGGGGTGCTCCCTCCCGCTCGATGTTGGTGGCTGCAGCCTCCACCCCAGCCTCCCCACGTCGGGCACAAGCAACACACACGTGGAATCAGAAAGCCACAAGAAGCGATGATGGAATAGCACAAGGCGTAGAAGCAAAAAGCAAGCTTAGGATCCTAGAATGTTCTAGCAGGAAGGGACGGACAGAGCACCTTTCCCACCCCTGCTTTGAACCACGGGGAGCCCGAGTCTCACGGCCTGAGCCGGGATTTAAGTTCGGGGCCTTGGACTCCCAGGCCACATGTCACAGGCTCTTCCGGGGGGTCAGAAGAACTCACCAGGGCCACGGCCAGTACCCAAGAACCACAGGGGTCCTTGGGTGCCACGGTTTTACAGAAGGAAGCCCGTGCCTCACGGAAGAGGCTGGCCCCAGGAGGACTGATCTTCTGCCTCCAGAGTTCCGACAGCCACGTATCTATCTGTGCTCAGGGCTATGGGCACCTGTCTCCTAGGAACCCCCTTTCTGAACATGCAGGGCGGGATGGCATGCTTCAGGGGGCAGCCTGGACGACACAGAGCGAGCGGCATGCTGGACAAGAGCCGAGCATGGACCCCGCACACTGATGGACGTGAGCCCCCAGCTCAAAAACGACACACGGAGAAGGGAGCCAAGCAGCACTGACCGATGTGGGCAGCGTTAGTGCCGACCAGGAATTTGTCCCTGGACTTCCCCTCCGCACTGCTCCATGCTCACCTTCCTCTTCTCGGGGGTTTCCACCAGTTGCCAGCTGTTGGCCTTGAGGTGGTAGAGTTCATCAAACTTCATGCTGATGTCCTCGATGGACAGCTGTAGCAGATCCCAGAACCCGGCCAGGTCCTGGGCTGTCGGACGTGGGTTGGCTTCAGGGTTCTGTGGGGGGGGAGAATGGGGATCAGTGGGGCAAGTGAGGTAGACGCTTGTCCTGCACCCCACCCCAAGTATGGCCTCGTGGCCCTGCCGGCCCTGGTTAGGGTCTCTGGAGGCCTTGTCTTGCTCCCCCATTCCCAGCATCAGGATCTGTAGGAGGGAATGAAGCCAGTTCCTGCTCACTGCCAGCCCTGGTGGGGCAGATCTTTGGGAGAAAGACAGTCCCATCGTGAGAGCAGGCCCTGCACATACAAGGGACTGAGGCCTTGACCACCACTATAGGGCTACCGGGAGGAAGGCCCTCATGCTCCTACTGTATGCCAGGCCGAGAGCTGTTCTCATTGTACAGAAGTTCCTGGCCGTGGGCTCAGTAAGACGGGGAGGAGCCAGGATCCCTGCCAGGTGGGTAGGATTACAGAATCCACGGGGTTTCTGTTCTGTCCCCCTAGTCTGTTCTCCGACAACACACTGCTCATGGTGACTGCCCCAGCCAATGCTATACCCCTGCAGGTCCTGGAGACAAACACTTGCCCTAGGAGCATGCTGCCCCTGGCCAGGTGGAGTGAGGCGAGCCTTCCCCAGGAAAAGCCGCCCTCCTGACAGGGAAGGTTGAAAGAGAGGGAAACCCAGCAAGCCAGGGGTGGTATGTCTTCAGTCCTCACCTGTCGTCTTAGAGCACGTTTAACACAAATCAGTGCTGATTTTTTTCACACAGGCTTCGCTTTTCTATTTGAAGAGGCATTAGAAATTTGGAAGGCCCTCTCCTCGTGCAAGGCATGGACATGCGTCACCAGCACCTTCTCCATGTTAGGGAGGAGGGCACAGAGGCTTAGAGGGGCTAATTCCAGCAAAGGCTGGAGGCCCGCGGTGGGGGAAGAAGAATCACACTCACCAGGTTTTGCTCACAGAGGCCCCGGAACTGCTGGAATTTCTGGGACATCAGTAGCTGGGCACTGCCCACAGCACTGAGGACTTTTCCTAAGACTGAGAAAGAGAAGGTAGAGACTGAGCAGAGCACAGGGTTTGTTGGGGTAGAAGGCAGGATCGGGGCTTTTATCCCCCACCCCCCTAGGTTACCAGTCATCATTTGGTAATGGCATCTGGTCTTCATTTTACACCCACTTTAATCTGCTCTCGTGAAAAATGCAAACAGTACAGATAAAGTGAGCCCCATGCCCTAGTTCCTACAGATATTTTATGGCAAGAGATTTGAAAATTGAGTTTAAATGGAAAAAATTTCCAGGAAAACATGAATTATCATAGAGTCAAGAAGAAACAGAAAATCTTATTAGACCAAAGCTGTTTTTAAAAAACTGAAGCAGAAGTTAAAAATCTTCCCAGAAAAAGGAACCAAGCTCAACTATGTAGTTTTACAGGTGACATTTGATAAAACCTTCAAGGAACGGAAAATCCTGGTATTATATATTCAGACTGTTCCGGAGAGTCCATAAACACAGGAAATGACACCGCTCATTTCAGGAGCCCTGAGAACAGATAGGACATGCCAAGAATAGACCACTTTCATTCTGAACATAATTGTAAAAGTCTCGTAAAATATAAGCAAATAGATTCCAACAGGCAAGTTAGCCATGAAGGGCTCAGCCCAGGAACAGAAGGTTCTTTCAGGGGGCGCCTGGGTGGCTCAGTCATTAGGCGTCTGCCTTCGGCTCAGGTCATGGTCCCAGGGTCCTGGGATCGAGCCCCGCATCGGGCTCCCTGTTTGGCGGGAAGCCTGCTTCTCCTTCTCCCTCTCCCCCTCCCCCTGCTTGTGTTCCCTCTCTCGCTGTGTCTCTCTCTGTCAAATAAATCAATAAAATCTTAAAAAAAAAAAAAAAAAAAAAGAAGGTTCTTTTAGTAGTTGTGGCATAAAGCCAGTGCTATTTCTCAGGCACCAGAGAATCCCTGTGAAGCAAAACAGAGTAAAGAAGAAATCGACACTGAACTCTCCTGTGACAGAACTCAGCAGCACTGGGTGTGACGTGGGCTGCAAGTCTGGACTGAGGTGGCAGTTTTGAGTTCTCCAAAGCAGCATGCCTTGACGGGAGAAGCTAGTCATCTCTTATTTGAAATGAAAAGGGGGTGCAGACTGCACCAAGAGCTTTCCTGAACCTGGTTCAACACCAAGGGGTGGGGGCCTTTGCATCGTAACGGGAGAGTAGACGAGGCTGAACACAGCCCCCGTCCCTGTGTCTTAGGAACTCCTGTCCTCCTGGGATGCAGGCCTGGCCCCTCTCTCACAGTGATCTACTTTACACAAGCTCATCGAGGAAGAATTTTGAAAGTAAGTAAAAAGGAGCTACACCGATGACAGGAACAGCAAATGGCACATGAACATTCCCCAGAAAGTTGTTGCTAGAAAATGATGAAAAGCCATGAATATGTCAAGCAGTCGTTTGAGGCCAGGATGGAGGTGCTCTGAGAAGAGGTAGAGAGAACGGAGCTTGGAACTAGCGTGCAAGAGAAAAGCCAGGCTGTCACCGTCACAGAAACCAGGGCCACTGTGGAGTAAAGCCCGCCTCCAGCCCCGAGGACGAGAAGAGGAGCAAAAAGGCTCCTGGTGTGAAACACTTCGACTGCTTGGTAACAAAACAAGATGTCTTTTTAATGAATAGCTAAGCTGCTGGGAATAAAATGAGCCACTCCTCACCTCCTTTCTCAAGGCAGGTAGTGGAGACATTTGGTCTAGAGTAGAGAAGGAATAAAAGGGAAGGTCTCTCCTGAGAATTCCCAACCATAAGATTGCACTCGGGGGCGCCTGAGTGGCTCAGCCGGTTAAGCGTCTGCCTTCGGCTCAGGTCATGATCCCAGGGTCCTGGGATCAAGCCCTGCATCGGGCTCCCTGCTCCGCAGGAAGCCTGCTGCTCCCTCTCCCATTCCCCCTGCTCGTGTTCCCTCTCTCGCTGTGTCTCTCTCTGTCAAATAAATAAGTAAAATCTTAAAAAAAAAAAAAAAAAAAAAGATTGCACTCGGGCACCTCATTTTTTAAGAAATAAAAGCAGCAACTAAATATGAAAAAGAAGAGATGATCAAAAAAGAAAGGGGCTGAGAGATACTGAAGAGAGTGGGCCTCCGTGTACACCGGTCAGCTCTATAAGAAGAGGACAGAGAGAATGGAAGAGAAGACACATACAAAGAGCTCATGATATAGAACTTCCCAGAAATGGCTAGTGACACCTGGCATTCAGGAAGCCAAATGAATCCCAAGCAAATTCACACTGACAGTAAAACGGAAGACACAGAGAAGCTCCTAAAAAGCAGCCAAAGGGCAAGGAAAAATTAAAAACAATCTTTCTGCTAAAGAAATGAATTCAACAGCAAATTTCTCAACTACAACAACGGAAAAGTATTGAGTGAGTTTCTCTGCATGTAGTATTCTGTCATTCCAGAATGAGTGTGGATGGGGAAAGACAGTCTCTTCAGCAGAGTGCTGGAAAAACTACCCACAAGCAAAAGAATGAAGTTGGACCCTGAAGAAGGAATCTAAGAGCAAAAACTATAAAACTCTTAGATAAAAGCAGTAAATCTTCATGACCTTGGATTGGGCAGTAGTTTAAAAACCCCAAAAGCACAGGCAACAAAAGATAAATCTGGCTTCAGTAAAATAAAACTTTTATGTATCAAAGGATACTATGAGGAAAGTGGAATGACAATCCACATAATGGGAAAATTACTTGCAAATTACATATCTAACAAAGGGTTAACATCCAGACAATATAAAGAACTCCTACAGCCCAACAACAGAAAGATAGTCCAGTTAAAAAAGGAGCAAGGAGCTGAACAGACATTTTTCCAAAGATGACACCAGTGGTCAGTAAGCTTCTCCTCAACATTGCTAGCCATTAGGGAGCTGCAAATCAAAACCATGAGACACTACTTCACATGCATTCATATGGCTGTTAATAAAATAAAACCACCCAAACCAGAAGACCAAAGTTGGCACAGATGTGGGGAAACGAGAACCCTTGTGCCTCACTGGTGGGAATGTAAAATGGCACAGCTGCTGTGGTCTGGCAGTTCCTCCAACAGTCAAACATCCAATTCCCATATAACTAAAAAATTCCACTCCTACGTATATACCCTCAAAGAACGGGAAAGAGAGAGAGTAAACAGGTTACCTGTGTGCCGATAGTCATAGTGGTAATGTCCACAGTAGTCAAAGGTGGAAGCCGCCCGAGTGCTCATCAGTAGATGAATGGAGGGGCGCCTGGGTGACTCAGATGGTTGAGCGACTGCTTTTGGCTCAGGTTATGATCACAGAGTCCCAGGGTCGAGCCCCGCATCGGGCTCCCTGCTCAGCGGGGAGTCTGCTTCTCCCTCCCCCCCTCTCGTGTGTGCTCTCTCTCTCAAAAAAATCAATAAATAAAATCTTTAGAAAAAATAGATAAATGGATAAAATGGTATATACATACAATGGAATATTACTCAGCCATAAAAAAGGATTGAAGTTCTCATATATAAACTCTCATGTTTAAAAACACAAAAATAGGGGCACCTGACTGGCTCAGTTGGTAGAGCGTGTGACTCGATCTCGAGGTCGTGATTTTGAGCCCCACGTTGGGTGTAGAGTTTATTTAAAAAACAAAAACATAAATTTCTAAATAACCCACAGGTGAAGGAAATCACAATGGAAGTTAGAAATATTACATGTCCTAACTTGTTAGATATGGCTAAAGTAGTACTTAAAGGGAAATCCAGAGATTTCAAAACATATTTTTAAAAAGGACAGGCTGAAAAAAATGTACCCAATTTAAGACATTAGTGAAGGAACAATACAATGAGCCCAAAGACAGGAGAAATTTAATAAATAAACCAACATATAATAATAGAGGATTAATAAAATTAACAAACCCTGCCAGAACTGATCAAAATAAAAAGGAGACAGGTGCAAACAAAAAATATTATGAACAGAAAAAGAACCATATGACATAACCATAGTAGAAAAGATATATATTTTTAAAAGATTTTAAAGTAATCTTTATACCCAACATGGGACTTGAACTCATGACTCCAAGATTAAGAGTCGCACATTTCACCAACTGAGCCAGCCAGGTGCCCCTGGAAAATATATATATATTTTCAAACATTTATTTGACAGAGAGCACGTGCACAAGCAGGGGGAGTGGCAGGCAGAGGGAGAAGCAGGCTCCCGGCTGAGCAGAGAGCCTGACGTGGGACTCCATCCCAGGACCCTGGGATCATGACCAGAGCTGAAGGCAGACGCCTAACTGACTGAGCCACCCAGGTGCCCCTGGAAAAGATTTTTTTTTTTTTAAAGATTTTATTTATTTATTTGAAGAGAGAGACACAGCGAGAGAGGGAACACAAGCAGGGGGAGTGGCAGAGGGAGAAGCAGGCTTCCCGCGGAGCAGGGAGCCCGATGCGGGGCTCGATCCCAGGACCCTGGGATCACGACCTGAGCTGAAGGCAGATGCTTAACGACTGAGCCACCCAGGCGCCCCGAAAAGATATTTTTTTAAAAATTCTAAGAAACAGTGAAATAAAAGATAATTTTGTTCTTAAACAAAAAAGCATATGAATAGAGGAAACATCTCAAACTCATTTTATGAAGCTAGATAACCTTTATGCTAAAATAGGACAAGTATGAGAAAGGAAAATTACCAGCAACTCTCATGAACAAAGGCAAAATTATTAAGTCAGATATTATCAAATCAAGCCCATTAATATACTAATAATATATCATTATGCATCTGGGTTTATTCTGGTCATTAGAAAATTAGAAAATTCTAATGACTTCTGATTCTGGCCGTGAAAAACCAGTTAGCAGGAGACAAACCGAACCCTCCCACAAGGAACAAGTGAAAAAACTAAGTAAAACACAAACCAAAACAAAACCCCAGAAACAGAAGGTTCTTTTAGGGGGCGCCTGGGTGGCTCAGTTGGTTAAGCGACTGCCTTCAGCTCAGGTCATGATCCTGGAGTCCTTGGATCGAGTCCCACATCGGGCTCCCTGCTCAGCAGGGAGTCTGCTTCTCCCTCTGACCCTAACCCCTCTCATGTGCTCTCTCTCAAATAAATAAATAAATAAATAAATAAATAATTAAAAAAAAAAAAAAAACAAAACCCAGAAACTTTAAGGGCATCGAAAAATTACCAAAGCAACCAGAATCTGAGAGGCTAAGATCCCAGCAAGAAGGGAAACAATATTCAGGCAAGTTTGATATTCTGCACTGCTTGTACCCTGTGGCATCTCCCAATTTATAAGCAGCATAATGCGGAGAGGCCGAGAAACCAAGCAGAAGGTGGTGCTTAGGAGGCTGAGAAGCTGAGCAGAGCCTGAGGCAGTTTCATAGGGAGAGGGAAAACAAAACTGGATTCAGAACTACCGAAGTCAGGAGAGTGCATTGGGCTAAGCAATGCTTCCTGTAGTCTTGAGTGGGAGAGATGAGAATTGGAGTTCATCGTCTGCCAGGGAGGAGTGGCTTCCAGCATACCACAGGCTATCTCTGGGATTCCCTGGAGAGTGCACACTAGGATGAGGATAAGTAGAAATAGACTGTCTCAAAACACCCAGCTCTGAAACAGTTCAATCCCCTACTGGATTAAGTTGATCTGGCCCTGCTCTGATTGCCCGCAAGAAGGAAAAGTAAATCCTTTCTTGAAGAACAGAAAATCATCCTGAGCCAAGTTGTTTTCATATACAGTTTCTGAATAAAAATTACCAAGCATAGCAGACAAGGGACCAAATGACTGCACACCAAAAGAGGGAAAACAGAAAAAAGACCCATAGGGGATGTAGATACTGGAGTTACTGGACAAGGGTGTTAAATAACTGAATATGTCCAAGGAAATACGTGGCAAGATGAAGAATATCAGCAGAGAACAAGAATCGATCAAAAAGAATCAAATGGAAACTCTAGAATTAAAAAATAAGAGTAACTGAAACTAGGACTGCAAAGAGATGGGTTTAATACATTAGTTACAGCTGACCTATAAAATAATCCAGCAGGAAATATCCAGACTGAGGCCCTGAGCAGGAAAATAAAAGGGAAAATACAGAAAAGAGGATGAAGAAACATAAAACACGGCCGTCTAACGTATGTGTCATTGGCACCCACATGACAGAAGAAATAAAATGGAGCAGAAATCTGAGGAAATAATGGCTAGGACTTGTCTGAAACCGATGAAAGTTAGGAAAGCCCAAGATTCAGGAAACCCTGTGAACATCAAACTGGGCAAAGAAAACCACACCTACGTATCACAGTAAAACTGATAAAACTACAACACAAGGAGAAAATCTTAAAAGCAGACAGAGGGGAGAAACAAATGATTCTTCAATGGAGTAGCAGGAAGACTGACAGATGACTAATAGAAAGGCTGGGAATCAGAACATAATCAAAGACATAAAGTATTGAAAGAGCAATACCAACCTATAATTCTTAGCAAAAATACTACTGAAAAAAAAGGTGGGGGAACAAATACAGACATTTTAAGACAAATACTGCATTAAAATACTGAGCAGAGTTTTTTTGCTTTAGTTTTTTAATATTTTTTAAAAGATTGAGGGGGCACCTGGGTCGCTCAGTCGTTAAGCGTCTGCCTTCAGCTCAGGTCATTATCCTGGGGTCCTGGGATCGAGCCCTGCATCAGGCTCCCTGCTCAGTGGGAAGCCTGCTTCTCCCTCTCCCATTTCCCCTGCCTTGTGTCCTGCTCTCGCTATCTCTCTGTCAAATAAATAAATCTTAAAAAAAAAAAAACAAGATTATTTGAGAGAGTGCATGCAAGTGGGGGAAGGGGCAGAGGGAGAGACAGAATCCTCAAGCAGACTCCCAGCTGAGTGCAGAGCCTGATGTAGGGCTCCATCCCAGGGCCCTCAGATCATGGCCTGAGCCAAAAATCAAGAGTTGGATGCTTAACCAACTGAGCCACCCAGGTGCCCCTTGCTTTAGTTCTTTAGGAATGAAAATGATTCTAAGTAGGATAGAAATAAAGGAGTGAAGAGTAACAGAAGAGGTTTAAAAAAAAAAAAAGTAGGTAAAGCTAAGTAAATATTCATTGTAATATTGATTTCATAAAACAAAGTCTTGTAGCAGCTAGACTATTTATAGAACTGTAACACTTCACAGCAATAGTAC
This sequence comes from Neomonachus schauinslandi, assembly GCF_002201575.2. NCBI lineage: Eukaryota > Metazoa > Chordata > Mammalia > Carnivora > Phocidae > Neomonachus > Neomonachus schauinslandi. Next base: position 115,821,128 of record NC_058412.1, on the reverse strand, counting down.
ACAAGTCAGGAAGGGAATAAAAGTGTTCTAAGGTCCTTGCATCATCTGTGAAGTGGTAAAGGTAGTCTTTACAAAGTCAAAGATGCAGGTTGTAATCTGCAGAGTAACTACTAAAAGAATAATAAGCTAACAGGAGAAAAGTGGAAATACCTGGTTAATCCAAAAAGAAGTCAAGAAAGGAGAAAAATCTCTTAATAAAATTTACCACATTATTAGATTAAGAAAGTGAAACCATATGATTATCTAAACAGATACAGTAAAAAAAAGTTCCTTTATTTTTATTTATTTATTTTTTTAAAGATTTTATTTATTTATTCATGAGAGACAGAGAGAGAGGCAGAGGGAGAAGCAGGCTCCCAAGGAGCAGGGAACCCGATGTGGGACTCGATCCCAGGACCCTGGGATCATGACCTGAGCCGAAGGCAGACGCTTAACCATCTGAGCCACCCAGGCGCCCAAAAAAGTTCCTTTAAATTCAACAATTTTCTTAAACCAGAAAAAGAGTATCTGCAAGAAACCTATGGCAAACATCATACTCAATGGTACAATGTGACAAAGCAATTCCTCTTTTTTTTTTTTTTTTTGAGTAGGCTCCACACCCAACATGGAGCTTGAACTCAACACCCCCGAGAGATCAACAGTTGCATGCTCTACCGACTGAGCCAGACAGGCACCCCTGAAAAAGCAATTCCTTATTTACAAATAGTAAGAATATAACAAAGTTTCTAGATATAACATCACTATAAAGGTCAAGAGCATTTCATTAACAATAAACAAAATACATTAACAAAAAATACAGCTTATCCCTGTGAAATGAAAATACTAAATCTTATGGAGGAAATACAAAATCTAATTGACAGTAAAGAAGACCTAAATGGAGACACATAATCATGTTCTTGGATAGCAAAGACTTAATTTTATAAAGATGTCATCTTACCCCAAATTGATCTACAGATTTAATATAATTCCATTCAAAATCTCAACATGGAATTTGAAAAGCTGATTCTGAAATTTATATGGGAAAGCAGAGAGCCAAGATTAGCCAACATACTCTTGAAGAATGGGGAGCTTGTCCTTCCTATTATCAAGATTCCAGGGGAGCCTGGGTGGCTCAGTTGGTTAAGCGACTGCCTTCGGCTCAGGTCATGATCCCAGGGTCGTGGGATCAAGCCCCGCATCGGGCTCCCTGCTCAGCGGGAAGCCTGCTTCTCTCTCACTCCCCCTGCTTGTGTTCCCACTCTCGCTGTCTCTCTCTCTCTCTCTGTCAAATAAATAAATAAATAAATAAATCTTAAAAAAAAAAGATTCCTTGTACAGTTATAACAATGAAGAAAGTGTGGGCTTAGGTATAGACTAATGAACAAAATAGAAAGCTCAGAAACAGATCAACACATACAGGAAACCTGATATTTGTCAGAGTTGTACTGCGTGTTAACAGAACAAGGACAAACATTTTAATACATCATTATCCAATAAGAAAAAATTAACGTAGAGCCTTATCTCACTCCACTGCAGACAAATCAATTCTAAGGGATTGAAGACTTATATGGGGAAGATGAGAACTGTTACAAGAAAAGAGTAAAATATCTTTTGAGGGGCACCCGGCTGGTTCAGTTGGTGGAACGTGTGACTTCATCTCGGGGTTGTGAATTTGAGCCCCACGTTGGGTGTAGAGATTATTTAAAAATAAAATCTTTAAAATATATGTGTATATGTATGGATATACTGTATTTTCCTTATCCATTTGTCAGTTTTATACATAATATGTTTATAATATGTATATTATATATATATACACACACACACATTTTTAAAATTTTTTTGAAGTTTATTTATTTAAGCAATCTCTATACCCAATGTGGGGCTTGAACCCACAACCCTGAGATCAAGAGCCACATGTACCACTGACTGAGCCAGCCAGGTATCCCAACAATACAGTAAAATATCTTTTTGATTTTTGGAGAAGGATGGATTTCTTCAGATATAAAAAAGTAAAAATCATAAAAGGAAATTTTACATTAAAATTAAGAATATCTGTTTACTTAGAAGATGCCATAAAGAAAGTGAAAAGACAAGTCACAAACTGGGAGAAGATATTTACCATATATAGAAATTGACAAAAGTTCCAGAATCCAGATATATAAAGATCACCTATAAGGCAGTAAGAAAAAGGCAGACAACTTAACAGAAAAATGGGGAAAAAACATGAACAGGGGGGTGCCTGGGTGGCTCAGTTGGTTAAGCGACTGCCTTCGGCTCAGGTCGTGATCCTGGAGTCCCGGGATCGAGTCCCACATCGGGCTCCCTGCTCAGCAGGGGGTCTGCTTCTCCCTCTTCCCTCTCGTGCTCTCTCATTCTCTCTCTCTCAAATAAATAAATAAAATCTTAAAAAAAAAAGAACAGGAATTTCACAGGGGAAGAAACCATGAATGACTAATATGTGAAAAGATGCTGAGTGTCATTACTAACAATGAAATGCAAATTATAACCACTGTTTCATATTTGTAGATTGAAAATAACCTGATGTACTAAGTGTAAGCAAAGATGCAGAGCACTGGGTACATCGACACAGTGCTGAAGAAATAATAAATTGGTATAATCACTTCAGAAAACAATTTGTCATTTTTTTTTAAGATTTATTTATTGATTTATATGAGAGAGAGAGCAAGCGAGAGCGAGAGAGAGAGGAGCAAGGGGAGGGGCAGAGGGAGAAGCAGACTCCCCACTGAGCAGGGAGCCCAATGCGGGGCTCAATTCCAGGACTCCGGGATCATGACCTGAACCATTCAATGGGGAAGGGACAGTTACTCTAACAAATGGTACTGGGACAACTGGACATCCAAATGTAAAAGATTAAAAGTGGACCCATACACCTCACACCGTACACAAAAATTAACTCACAGACATAAATGTAACAGCTAAAATTATAAAACTCTTAGAAGCAAATAGGAGTAAATCTTCAAGATCCTGGATTAGGCAATGGTTTCTTAGACCTGACACCAAAATTTCAAGCAATCAAAGAAAAAAAACAGTTGGACTTCACTAAAATTAAACTTTTATGTTTCAAAGAATACCTAATAGCCAAAAAAATGGAGAAAACTGACAAATGGATAAGGAAAATACAGTATATCCATACAATGGAATTTTATTCAGCAATTAGAAGGAACGGAATACTAATTTATAACATGGATAAACCTCAAAAATATGCAAAACGAAAGAAGCCAGCCACAAAAGACCACATATATTGTGTGATTCCATTTATATGAAATGTCTAGAATAGGAAAATCCATTAAGAAAGCAGATTAGTGTTTGCCTAAGGTGGGAGGGCGCAGGAGAGAGGGGTAGGGAATGACGACTCCATGGGTACAAGGTTTCTTTTTGGTGTGATGAAAATGTTCTAAAATTAGGTAGTGATGATGGTTGCACAACTCTGAATATACTAAAAACCACTGAATTGTATATTTTAAAGGGGTGAATTTTATGATACATAAAACTATCTCAGTGCTGTTATAAAAGAATTGTTCACAACTGAAAACTAGAAACAATTCAAGTGCTCATCAGTGGAGTAGAGAAGCAGTAGTATATTCATACAGTGCAATGCTACTTATCAATGAGACGAATGATTTACAGGTACAGGCATTAACATGGATGAAGCTTAAACACAAGGTTGAATTAAAAAAAAAGCAAGCCTCAGGGCGCCTGGGTGTCTCAGTCGGTTGAGCATCCGACTTTTGATCTCAGTTCAGGTCTTGATCTCAGGGTTGTGAGTTCAAGGCCTTTGCTAGGCTCCACAAAAAAAAAAAAAAAGGCAAGCCTCAGAAAAATACATACCCTGTGCTTCTGTTAGTATAAAATTCAAACACAGGCAAAACAAAACATCATATTCCTTAGGGTTCCACATCTACGTGGTATAAGTATAAAAAGAAAAGGAAGGGTATAATTAAACTTTAAGATAGTGCTTACTGCTATGGCAGAAAGACGGTGATACCACTGGACTTCAAAGATGGTAACATTCTATTTGTAAACGAGGTGGTGGATACATGAGTATTCTTTTTATTTCTCTTTACTCTGTCTACTCTTTGCATGTATATAAAGATTAAGAAGAATGAGAACAAAATAACAGAGTTAATGCCAGCTCTCAGGTTCTCAATGAAGGAAGTTCTAAAAGGATGTACTCAGGGGCTGCCTGGCTGACTCAGTCGGTAAAGCATGTGACTCTTGATCTTGGGGTCGTGAGTTCAAGCCCCACATGGGGTGTAGAGATTACTAAAAACAAAATGAACCTTAAAAAAAAAATAAAGGATGTACTTAGCAAAGCAAGATCGAAGAAGGAAGATCTGAGATATAAGAAGGAAGGATGAGCAAAGAAAATGATAAACACATAAGTAAATATAAATACATGTATAAATAATGATTCCCGTGATTATATAAGAATCATCAGTGGGGGGGTTTTAACCATAAGAAAACAATTAGATAAATCATATCTTAAGGTCCTTGTGTTGTCTGGGAGAAAGGTAAAGATGTTAAATAATTTAATGTTAAGATTTTAAGGGCTGAGGGGCGCCTGGGTGGCTCAGTCGTTAAGCGTCTGCCTTAGGCTCAGGTCATGATCCCAGGGTCCTGGGATCGAGCCCCGCATCGGGCTCCCTGCTCCGCGGGAAGCCTGCTTCTCCCTCTTCCACTCCCCCCTGCTTGTGTTCCCTCTCTCACTGTCTCTCTCTCTGTGTCAAAATAAATAAATAAAATCTTTAAAAAAAAAAAAAAAGATTTTAAGGGCTGAAAGAATAGCAGTGCAGTGTGTAACTCCTGTGGTAGTTACGGCTAGTTGTCTCCAATGTTTGTTTCTCTTTATCCCTCAGAAATAGCACCTCTGAGATTCTTTTCTTCATGTCAAATAGCAAATTATATTCAAATAAGGTAAAAATACAGAAATTTCTTAGGCATAGTGTGATTTTCTAGGACAAAGTATTGTCAAATGGAAAACAGGCAGGGTATGCACAAGATCAGAACCCCAAAACAAGGGGCGCCTGGGTGGCTCAGTTGTTAAGCGTTTGCCTTCAGCTCAGGTCATGATCCCAGGGATCGAGCCCCGCATCGGGCTCCCTGCTCAGCAGGAAGCCTGCTTCTCCCTCTCCCACTCCCCCTGCTGGTGTTCCCTCTCTCGCTGTGTCTCTCTCTATTAAAGTAAAAAAAAAAAAAAAAAAGAACCCCAAAACAAGCTATACTAGAATCAGGATTAGAATAGGGACTTCTGTGACTGGTATTATGTCGCATCTCTATAATGTGCACACTCTGCTAAGCACAGCACAGGATTCTGAAAACAAGATGTATAGGGACCTTCGATTTGTAACCGGGCACACAGCAGCCTGGACCCAAGCATTCCCTTGGCTACCCTTGCAACAAGCAATGAAGTGGGTGGAAAAAGTAGTGTGTGGGGCCGAGCTGCTCCTGTATGCTCCTGGTGCCTTTGCTGGCTGGAATGCACTTGGCACTTCTGGAACCCAGCAGCCACTTTGAATGATTAGAAGATTTTTTTTTTTTTTTTAAAGATTTTATTTATTTGAGAAGGAGAGAGGGTGAGCACGAGCTGGGGGAGGAGCAGAGGGAAAAGGAGAAACAGACTCTAAGCTGAGTGTGGAGCCTGACATGCGGCTCGATCCCAGGACCCTGAGATCATGACCTGAGCTGAAATCAAGAGTCGGGCACTCAACTGACCAGCCACTCAGGCACCCAGAATAGTAAGATTTGGTGAATGGAAGCCAATTTTATGACATCAAACCTCAGAAAAAGCAAGCCTGGGGCTCTAGCATTCCTATCTCAGACATTCTTGAACTTGAGAGATATGAACAATCTTGTTCAAACCACTTTTTCTTTTTTAAATGTTATTTGAGGGCAAGCTTAATACCAATTAATACAGCTTCAAGACAAGAGAAGCAGGAGAGGAGCATGTTAATCCAAAAGAAGGCGAGAGAGAGAAAAAAAACCCCTCAAAAAATAGAACAGATACCACAAAATAACATGGTAGGAACAACCCCAAGTATATAGAAATCCCATTGTAAATGGACTACATGGTCTACTTCTGAAGTTTAACAGACTGGACAACACTCAAAATCCAGACATATGCTGATTATAGGAGATATGATTATAAGGACAGTGAGAAAGAGGTTGAAAGTAAGCGCCCGGAAAGACGTATCCTAGACAGACCGCAGCCACAGGACAGCTGTGCCGCAGAATGCACAACACGTAAGACTTCAAAGCAGAACAAGACATACAGCCAGAGAGAGAGAGTGGAGTACTATCCATTCACCAGGAATATCACACTCCTAAACTCTGCGCCCCTCAAACACTCCCTGCAACTGCCTGTTTCCCACTTGGGCACTAATTCAGTTTCTTCTCACTCACCTAAGAAGACCACCCTAGCAGTTGTACCCCTTCTCTCTAGCATGACGAATTTCCCCTTCCCTACAAGGTCATTCAACAACATTTATTTATTTTTTAAGGTTTTATTTATTTGACAGAGAGAAAGACAGCCAGAGAGGGAACACAAGCAGGGGGAGTGGGAGAGGGAGAAGCAGGCTTCCCACTGAGCAGGGAGCCCGATGCGGGGCTCGATCCCAGGACCCTGAGATCATGACCTGAGCCAAAGGCAGACACAACGACTGAGCCACCCAGGCGCCCCATTCAACAACATTTAAACATGCTTATATCACTCCGTTTAAAAACAAAAGGAACAAAAACCCCCAACCCTGGCCTCTGACCCTGTATCCCTTCATTTCTTGGTTCCCTATACAGAAAAAGTCATCCATACGATTGTTTATACTTGCTGTCTCCAATTACTACTGTTTTCCCTTAACCCTTCTCCAGTCAGGCCGCCCCTGTGCCCACCAGCCCCCTTCCACCACAGCAGGCCCCTTCTTCAAGGTCTCCAATGACCTTCCGTCTCTAGATCTAACCTGTGGTGCCCACAGCAGCGGGAGCATCTGACCCAGCAGTCTCTCTTCTAGAAAACTCTTCAGGTGCGTTCCAGTTGCCTTCCCTCCCACCTCACTGGGCACTCCTTTCCCACCATTCAGTGTTCATGTCTCCACTCCTTAGGCTTTGCCATCTCTTTTCTTTTTTTTTTTTTAAAGATTTATTTATTTATTTTAGGGAGGGAGGGGAGAGAGCGCATCTGTGTGAGTGGGGAGAGGGGTGGAGTAAGAGAATCTCAAGCAGATTCCCTGCTGAGCGCGAACTCCACAGGGGCCTCAGTCTCCTGACCAATGAGATCATGACCTGAGCCGAAACCAAGAGCGGGACGCTTGACTGAGCCACCCAGTCGCCCCTGCCATCTCATTTCTGACCTTAACGCATACTCCGAGGACTCCCAGTAGAATCTTCAAGGCCGGGCCTTCTCCGGCTCCTGTATCCAGCCGCCCGCCTGACAGCTCCACTCTGATAGCGGATGATGCGCGTCGCATTTAACATGCTGGAAACTGAACTCCCGACTCTGCTCCTGGTATTTATCCTAGTCTTCCCTATCCCAGGAGCACCTCTCTCCTTTCTGTCACCCACATTCCAAACCGGTTTTGACTCCTTTCACTCCTATTCTGTACCCAATCTGTCAGGAAATCTGCTCTGCCTTTCCAATGTATCCAGAACTGTCCCCTCTCTCAGAAGTGCTCCGTGGCCACTACCATCTTGTCTTACCCAGATTCTGGTGACATCCTCCTCCTTCCTCCCACCTTCCACCTGTGCCCCTCACTCCACTCTCCTTTGAACAGAGAAACCAGATTCATCCTTTTAAAAAAGAATGTCAAGTTGCAGCACTCAAAACTCTCCCGTGAGTTCTCCTCTGAGATAAAAGCCAAGCCTTTCCTACCCTCTCTGAGGCCCTGTGTGATGTGGGGCGCCACTGCCCCGACTCCATCTCCCACGTCCTGCTTGCTGCTGCAGCCACACCAGCCGCTCCCCGGGCCTGGAGCCCCTCAGACACCTGCCCACCCCAGGAGCTCTCGATCCCTGCCTCTGCCCTCCAGGCCTCCAGGATTGCTGCTGCTCTCTCCCTTGCATCAGGTTTCCTTCCCCGCCACGCCGTGGGGACGGCCACACCGCCCCGACCCCCGCAGCCCTAACTGTCCTGCTTTCTGTGCTGTTTTCTCTGTTGCGCGTCTAAACATCTTCCATGTTGTTTGCTTATTTGGTTATTTTCTGTCTCGCCCCATGAGAACATAAGCTCCATGAGGGCAGGGGCTTGGGTTTGTTCACTGCCTTCTCCCCAGAAGCTAGAAAAAGTGCCAGTAAATATTCACAGAATGAGGGAAGGTCAGGACCAGGGAGGGGGTGCTACTTTCTTCCTACTGTCTCACAGTGTCCTGACACTCCCACAGTTAGCCAAGAGATGCATGAGACACAGTAAAATTAGACACAAAATTGTCATTATACCAGATGTTATTTATGATGTAAATCCAAGAGAGCAGAGTTATACAAGGTTGCTGCACATGAGATCAACATACAGATCTCAAAATAACTAATCAGAATACGTAAAATAGAAAACTGATTGATTTGACTATAAAAAAAAAACCACCTAGATAGCACCAAGAAATAAGCCTAATAAAAATATGTAAAACCATCATGGAGCAATTCATCAAACTTGAAGAGAAGGATATAAAAGGGATAGCTGGATAAACGGAGACAGAAGCTTTGTTCATAGCTAATAAGACTCACTATTTTACAGGTATCAAATTTTCCCAAATTAATCTATAAATTCTATTTCCAGGCAATGCTGCAGCAAAATTTTTCCAAGGAATTTGCTATATGAATTCCAGAATTAGTATTGGACGAATGAAGAAGTATGTGAACTTTTTATTTCTGAACACAGTAAGAAAGAGGAATTCACCCTGCTAGGTACCAAGGAATGTTAAAAAGCTATGGCAGTTAACAGCTGTATTAACGCAGAAGCAGAACAGCAGAACAGAATGGAGCCCAGAAGCACAGCCCTGTGTACGTAAAGTTTGGCAGCGGTTATGACCGACCAGTATCACTCATCAGTGAGGAAAGTAAGGACTTCAGTAACTGGTGTTGTGACAACTGGCTTTCCATATGAAAAAAAAAACAAAATGAGATTGTAGAATGCAGAGATATGAACTGCAGATGAATACCTAAAATATGAAAAAATGAAAAAAAAAAATCCCAAATTTTGAAACCATGAAAAAATCTCTATGCCATTGGAACACAGGTATTCTTAAGACTCAAAGGTGCATTCAGTAAAGCAAGAAGATGTAACCATATTTTTTAAAGATTTTATTTATTTGAGAGAGAGAGAGAGAACACGAGTGGGGGTAGAGGGGCAGAGGGAGAGGGAGAAGCATACTCCCTACTGAGCAGGGAATGCAACGCGGGGCTCGATCCCAGGACCCTGAGATCATGACCTGAGCCGAAGGCAGACACAACTGACTGAGCCACCCAGGCGCCCCAAGAAGATGTAACAATTATAGACATGTATACATCTAATGACCACCAAAATACATGAAAGCAAAAATGGACAGAAGTGAAGGGAGAAATTGACAGTTCTACGGTAACAGTTGGAGACTTTAATGTCCCACTGACAATAACAGAACAAGACAGAAGATAAGGAAATAGAGCATTTATTTTTTTTTTTAAAGATTTTATTTATTTATTCATGAGAGATAGAGAGAGAGAGGCAGAGGGAGAAGCAGGCTCCCCGCGGAGCGGGGAGCCCGATGCGGGACTCGATCCCAGGACCCTGGGATCATGACCTGAGCTGAAGGCAGACGCTTAACCGACTGAGCCACCCAGGTGTCCCAGGAAATAGAGCATTTAAACAACACAATAAACCAACTAGATTTAACAGACTTATACAGAACACCCTACCCAACAACAGAATACACATTCTTCTCAAGTATACATGGGACGTTTTCTATGATAGACCATATGGTTGTGGCACAAATTAAGTCTTTTTTGTCCCCCAAGTTTTTTTAAAAGTAAGCTCTAGGCCCAATATGGGGCCTGAACTCAGAACCCCAAGATCAAGAGTCGCATGCTACACTGACTGAGCCAGGCGGGTGCCCCCACAAATTAAGTCTTAATAGATTTTTAAAAAGATATAAGTCATACAGATATCTCCTCTGAACACAGCAGGATGAAGTTAGAAATCAATTTAACAAAAGGAAAACTGGAAAACTAAAAAAACTGTGTAAATTAAACAATACACTTATTTACTTATTTATTTTTAGAGGGTGGAGGGAGGGGGGGAGAGGGAAAGAGAAAGCCTTAAGCAGCAGGCTCCATGCCCAGTTCAGAGCCTGATGCAGGGCTTGATGTCATGACCCTTAGATCATGACCTGAGCCAAAATCAAGAGTTGGATGCTTAACTGACTGAGCCACCCAGGCACCACCACCCCCCCTTTTTCTAAGAGAGGGAGAGAGAGAGAGAGAGAACAATATACCTTTAAACAACCAATGGGTCAAAGAAGAAATAGAGAGGAAATTAGAAAATACTGAGAGATGAGTGAAAATAAAACATACCCAAACTTATGAAACACAACAAAAGTGGTGCTAAGGGGGAAATTTATGGCTATAAATACATTAAAAACTTATGAAACATCTCAAATCAACAATCTAACTTTACAACTTAAGGAACCAGAAAAGAAGAACAAAATAAACCCAAAGCCAGCAGAAAGAAGGAAACAAGAAGGATTAGAGCAGAGATAAATAGAGACTAGAAAAACAATAGAGAAAAATTAATGAAACAAAAAGATCAGCAGAACTGACACCTTTTAGCTAGATGGAGTAAGATAACAAATACAAAAATAAAAAATGGAAGTGGAGGCATTTACTACCAATTCTACAGGAATGAAAAGATTGTAAGGATACTAGAACAGTTACACACCAATACACTGGGTAACTGGGATGAAACGGACAAATTCCTAGAAACACAAAACCTGCCAGACTAAACCATGAAAAAATAGAAAATCGGAATAGACCTTTATCTAGTAAGGAGACTGAATCAGTACTCAAAATCTCCCAATAAAGAAAAGTCCTAGACCTGATGGCTTCATTGGTGAATTTTACCAAAGTTTTAAAGAACTAATCACTAATCTTCAAACTTTTCCAAAAATTGAAGAGGAGGAAACACTTCCTAACACATTCTCTGAGGCTCCATTACCCTGAAACCAAAGCCAGATGAAGACACTACAAGAAGAGAAAGCTACAGACCAATATCCCTATGAATGTCAACACAAAAATCCTCAAGAAATTACTAGCAAATACAACTCACTGGCACGTTAAAAGGGTTACAGATCATGACCAAGTGGGATTTATTCCTGGAATGGAAGGATGATTCAACATGAAAATCTATCAGTGTACTACTATGCCACATCAACAGAATGAAGGAAAACAACCACACGATCATCTCAATTCATACAGAAAAAGCACTTGAAAAAATCCAACACCCTTTCATGAGAAAAACACTCAACAAACTAGGAATAGAAGGAAATTGCCTCAACATATTAGAAGCCATCTATGAAAAACCCGCAGTGAGCATCATACTCAATGATGAAAGTCTCAAAGTGTTTCCTCTAAGACCAGAGATATGGCAAGGATGCCTACTATTACCACGTCTGTTCAACAGTACTAGAAGGTCTAGCCAGAGCAGTTAGGCAAGAAAAAGAAAAGACATCCAAGTTGGAAAGGAAGAAGTAAAACGATCTGTTTGCAGATATGATATTCTATGTAGAAAACTCCAAAGATTACACATGCATGCACACACACAGCAGAACTATTACGTGAATTCAGCAAAGCAGCAGGATACAAAGCTAACAAAAATGAGTTGCATTTTTATATGCTAATGACGAATAAGCTGAAAAGGAAATTATAAAACAATTCCATTTACAATAGCATCAAATAGTGTAAAATATTTAAGAATTAACCAAGGAGGAGAAAGGCTTGTACAATGGAAACTACAAAGCACTGCTGAAAGAAATTACAGACACAATAAACAGAAGTACATCCCCCTGTTCATCAAGACTTAATATTGTTAAAATATCAATACTACCCAAAGCCATCTACAGATTGAATACAGTCCCTTTCAAAAATCCCAACAGTGTGTTTTTGCAGAAATAGAAAAACCCATCCTAAAAGTCATATGCAATCCCAGGGGACCCCAAATATGCAAAACAATCTTGAAAAAGAACAAAATGGGAGGACTCCTACATCGTGATTTCAAAACCTGCTACAAAGCCACAGAAATCAAAACAGTGTGGTGTTGGCAAAAAGACAGACATATAGATCAATGGAATAAAATAGCCCTGAAATAAACCCTTGCATATACGGTCAAATGATTTTTGACAAGGGTACCAAGACAAATGGGGAAAGGATGGTCCTTTCAACAGATGGGGCTGGGAAAACTGGACATCCACATGCAAAACTTAGACCCACCTAATGCCATCTACAAAAATTAACTCAAAATGGATCAAGGACCTAAAAGTAAGACCTTTTTATAACAGTAAAACTCTTAGAAGAAAAAACAGAAAAGCTTCAGGACATTGGATTTTTTTTTTTTTTTCTTAAAGATTTTATTTATTTGACAGAGAGACACAGCGAGGGAGGGAACACAAGTAGGGGGAGTGGGAGAGGGAGAAGCAGGCTTCCCACGGGGCAAGGAGTCCGGTGCGGGGCTTGATCTCAGGACCCTGGGATCATGACCTGAGCTGAAGGCAGATGCTTAACAACTGAGCCACCCAGGCACCCCAAGACATTGGATTTGTAATGATTTTTTGGCTGCGATATGAAAAGCATAGGTAACAAAAGAAAAAACAAACTGGACTTCATGAAAATTTAAAATTTTGTGCATTACAAAAGTCATCTACAGAGTAAAAAGATAACCCACAAAATGGGAGAAAATATTGCAAGTCATATATCTGGGCAAGGAATTAATATTTAGAATATATATAGATCTCTTGGGGCGCCTGGGTGGCTCAGCCGTTAAGTGTCTGCCTTTGGCTCAGGTCATGATCCCAGGGTCCTGGGATTGAGCCCCGTATCGGGCTCCCTGCTCGGCGGGAAGCCTGCTTCTCCCTCTCCCACTCCCCCTGCTTGTGTTCCTTCTCTCGCTGTGTCTCTCTCTGTCAAATAAAATCTTTAAAAAAAAAAAAAAAGAATATATATAGATCTCTTAAAACTCAGTAACAAAAAAGCAAATAACCTGACTTAAAAATGGGCAAAGGACCTCCATAGACATTTCTTGAAAGAACACATATGAACGGCCAACAAGCACATGAGGACATGCTCAGAATCACTAATCCTTAGGGAAATGTGAGTCAAAACTATAATAAGATACCACCTCACACCCATTAGGATGGCTACTCTGAAAAAAAAATGGGAAACAACAAGTGTTGGCAAGAACATGGAGAAACTGGAACCCTTGAGCACTGCTGGTGGGAGTGTAAAATGATACAGTGACTGTGGAAAACACTGTGGTGGTTCCTCAAAAAACTAAAGATAGAATTACCATATGATCCTGCAGTTCCACTTCTGGATATATATCCAAAAAGAACAAAAGACAAGGACTTGAAGAGGTATTTGTATGCCCACGTTCACAGCAGCATTACTCACAGCAGCTGAAACGTGGAAGCGATCCAAATGTCTATTGACAGATGAAAGGATAAGCAAATGTGGTGTACACATACAATGGAGTGTTGTTCAGTCATAAAAAGGAATGGTGTTCTGAGATATGCTGTAACATGGAAGAACTTTGAGGACGTTAATGCTAAACCAATCACAAAAAGGTAAATACTGTGTGAAGTACCTTTTATGAGGTACTTGGAGTAGCTGCAACATAAAGACAAAGTATAATAATTGGTGCCCGGGGCTGGGGAGGAAGGGAGAATGAGGGGTTATTGGTTAATGGGTAGAGTTTCAGTTTTACAAGATAAAAAGTTTATGGGGATGGATGGTGGTGACAGTTGTACAACAATATGAGTGTATTTAATACCACTGAACTGGACATTTAAAAACAGTTAAGATACAGGGCGCCTGGGTGGCTCAGTTGGTTAAGTATCCGACTCTTGATCTTGGGGTTGTGAGATGGAGCCCTGCGTCAGACTCTGTGCTCAGTGGGGAGTCCGCCTGAGATTCTCTCTCCCTCTGCCCCTTCCCCTGCATCCCCTAAGTAAACAGATAAGTCTTTAAAAAAAAAAAAAAACCCAGTTAAGATGATGTTACATTTTGCCACAATAAAAAATTTAAAAAAAAAGAATCAAGGGTGCAAAAGATTGATATGAACCTATCAAATTTAAAAGTTAATGATTAAAAAGTCATTAATTTTATTTTTTTATTTTTTTTTAATATTTTTTTTTTTTGAGAGAGAGTGTGCGCGTGTCCACGCAAGGGGAGGGGCAGAGGGGGAAGGAGAGGTACAAGCAGACTTTTGCTGAGCACAGAGCCTGATGCAGGGCTCAATCTCACAACCCTGAGATCCTGACCTGAGCTGAAATCAAGAGTTGGTCGCTTAACTGATTGAGCCACCCAGGTGCCCCAATTTTTTTTAAAGGTTTTATTTTTAAGCAATCTCTACACCCAATGTGGGGCTCAAACTCAAAATCCCAAGATCAAGAGTTGCATGCTCTACTGACTGAACCAGCCAGGTGCCTCACAAAAATCATTAATTTTTTTTTTAAAGATTTATTTATTCGTCAGAGAGGGAGAGCGAGCACAAGCAGGGAGACCGGCAGGCAGAGGGAGAGGGAGAAGCAGACTCCCTGCTGAGCAAGGAGCCCAATGCGGGACTTGACCCCAGGACCCCAGGATCATGACCTGAGCCGAAGGCAGTCGCTTAACCGATTGAGCCACCCAGGCATCCCCAAAATCATTAATTTTAAAACACAAGCGATAGTATCAGAGAAAATATTGACCCTGAGAGAAACAAGATTCTTCTCTGAAGAAGATTTTGTAGGACTGCCAAGAAAGAGTACTGACATTTAAAGGTCTTCCCCTAAGGAAAGGGCCAGTTTGTCACCCTCCAGCAGGATGTCCTTAAACTTAGATGGACAATAAACCACTTTAATGTTAGCAGTACCTGTCACTTTGGCACCAATAGAAATCACAGATAATTTCATATCACATTACAGCTGTCACAGATATCTTGAAATAATGTTTACTCTCATCACTACATGGAAATTATAGTAATTAGACTCACTGCTAGATTGTGTTATTTAATGTCTTAACAAAAAAAGTACAGATTTTGATGACTCTCTATTAATAAAATTGGTTTCCTTTGTTATTGTGATATAATTTCTACTATATGTGATTTAAAGCCAATTTTTTGCAGTATCCACAAAAGCCTACCTTTCAACAAGCCCTGCCCAGTTAGTTTCTCAGTGCCTTGATGTTTTTATCCTAATTTTAATTTTTTAAAAAGATTTTATTCATTTATTTGACAGAGAGAGTACCAGCAGGGGGACTGGCAGGCAGGGGGAGAGGGAGAAGCAGACTCCCCGCTGAGCAAGGAGCCCAATGCGGGGCTTGATCCCAGGACCCTGGGATCATGACCTGAGGCAAAGGCAGACGCTTAACCAACTGAGCCACCCAGGCGCCCCCCTAACTTTAATTTTTATTAAATTAATACATGTTCATAACTTTAAAAATAACGAAAAGCACAGCAGTGAAAGAAAACAGATAGGACTACAGCAGAATTAAAAACTACCACGTGCAGGGGCGCCTGGGTGGCTCAGTCAGTTAAGTGTCTGCCTTGGGCTCAGGTCATGATCTCAGGGTCCTGAGATTGAGCGTTGCATTGCATCAGCCTCCCTGCTCAGCGGGGAGGCTGTTTCTCCCTCTCCCTCTGCCCCTCCCCTGCTCGTGCTCTCTCTCTTCTCTCAAATGAATAAATAAAATCTTTAAAAAAAATAAAAATAAAAACTACCGTGTATCAAATGATACTATCAAGAAAATGAAAGGGCAACTTACAGAATGGAGAAAATATTTGCAAATCACATATTTAATAAGGGTCCATTATTCAAAACATATAAAGAACTCTTGCAACTCAACAACAAAAAGACAACCCAGTTAACACATGGACAAGGGGCGCCTAGGTGGCTCAGATTGTTGAGCGTCTGCCTTCCACTCAGGTCATGACCCTGGGATTGAGTCCCTCATCGGGTTTCCTGCTCAGTGGGGAGCCTGCTTCTCCCTCTCCCTCTGCCTGCCACTCCCCCTGCTCGTGCTCTCTCCCTGTCAAATAAATAAATAAAATCTTAAAAAAAAAAACACAAAACTGGCTTCGTCCCTGTTTAAAAAAAGTCATGAAAAAGGAACAGAGGAAGGACAACCTCTTATATGGATGGCCATAGTAAACATTTGATGGACAGAGATAAAAAAAACCTCCCAATCTCCACAGATTTCTCCAACAAAAATGTAAAAATAGCCGACAGGTATATGCAAAAATGCTCGACATTATTAGCCATCTTGGAGATGCAAATTAAAACCACAAGGAGATACTACTTCATGTCCACTAGGATGGCTAGATTCAAAAAGACCAATAATTGCAAGCGTTGGTGAGGATGTGGAGGAATGAGAATCCTCATATTCCACTGGTGGGAATGTTAGATGGTGCAGCCACTGTGGACAATAGTTTGGCACTTTCCTCAGAGCGTTAAACACATTGTTACCATATGATCCAGCAGTTTTACTCCTAGCCATGTATCCAAAAGAAGTGAACATACATCTGCACGCACACGCACACACACACACACACACACACAGGTGTTCAACAGCCATGTTATGGATACTAGCCCCAAAGTGGAAACAATCCAATGTCCCTCAACAGATGAATGGATAAAATGAAGTATACCCATACAGTGGAGGCGTATTCAGCAATAAGGAAGGAAGTGCTCATAGATGCTACAACTTGGATGAACCTTGGGAACATTACGCAAAATGAAAGAAGCCAGACACAAAAGACCACCATGTGTATAAGTATCCAGAATAGCAAATCCCTGAGACAGAATTCATGGTTGCTAAGAGCTGAGGAGGAGGAGGGAATGAGGAGTGACTACTAATAGTTACACCGTTTCTTTTTGGAGTGACGAAATCAGTAGTGATGGTTGAACACTGTGAGTGTACTAACTGCCACTGAACGGTACACACTTTAATACACACTTTAAACGGGTGAATTTCATGGCATGTGAATCAGATCAATAAAGCTGTTACAGCGTGAAAAAAAGAAAAGGAAAAGAAAGGCTTCCAGAAAGACAGACAACTGAAAGATAGATATAAGGAAGAAAAGATCAGAGGCTGAGGCTCCAGCCGACAGGTCCCACATCTGAGTGATGGGAATTTCGGAAAGAGAAAACAGAACAAATGCAAGTGAGGAAATTATTTTTAAAAGTAAATGCAGGGCAGGGCACCTGAGTGGCTCAGTCAGTTAAGCATCTGCCTTCAGCTCAGGTCATGATCTCAGGGTCTTGAGATCAAGCCCCACGTCGGGCTCCCTGCTCAGCGAGGAGTCTGCTTCTCCTTCCTCTTCTGCCCCCCCTCCCCGGCTTGTGCTCTCACTTGTACTCTCTCTCAAATAAATAAATAACATCTTTAAAAAAAAAAAGTTAATGCAAGGCTATTTGTCAGAAACAAAAGACCTGCGTCTCCACCTAGAAAGGGCCTATCCGCTGCTGGCACATGAACGAAGCCCCACTCGGCCCGGCGCTGCGGAATTTACACGAGAGGTCAAGTGAGGAGCCTAACAGCTTCCATCAATAAAAAAACACAAAGGCCTGAGAGGTGGAATGCATCAAACTTTTCAGTACAAGTAAAGGAAGCTAAACGCAATATAGCCTTAAAGATTCTGAGGGAAAATGATTTTCAACTTTATAGGTGTGTGTATATATATAGGTTATAGGTGTTATATATGTAGGTTATATATAATATATATACCTATAAACATATACATTTACATACATATATCATTTATTATTTTCAACTTTACACCCAGCCCAACCCTGTGAGGTCTGAATAAAGATATGCAGTTTCCAAAAATTTGAATTGAAGGTGTGTGGCAGCAAAGTGAGGGATGATAGCCAAGAAAGCAGAAGGCCATTGGTCTGGAAAGCAGGGTGTCCACTATGGGACAGTGGCCAAGGGCAGTCCCAGGTGATGGAATGGGAAGTCTCTGGACAGCAGCTAGGCAGTAGGCCCAGAGAGTAACCTGGCCAGATGAGAAGAGAGAACGAGAGGGCACCGGGAAAAATATGAAATCATGAGGTTATCTGATACGTGTGCATATCTGGGAAATAACACAGATGCAGGCTGGCAGATCTGGTGGAACGTGTGAGAAAGTAACAAGAGCTTAGAAAATGAAGAGTATAAAAAAGATGAGGCAATCATTCATTTTAGGAAAAATAAAATGTGGAAAAGGAAATGAAATCATCATACAGTATTAGGCTCTGCAGTGAACAGTATTTCCATGCTCACGGTGCCCAGAACTACTGGTGGTGTTTAACCCCAAACAGTGATGTCCCACACGGAGGGTGGCGCCCAGGAGGCAGACATGACCAAGCTAACTGCTCATCTCTTAGAGCAGGAAATCAATACATGAAGATGATGAATTTGAGAGAAAATAAAATACCAGAACGCACAGCTGCCAAGAGCTGCAAGCAGAGAAGGCGGGGGCCGGGTGGTGGGCTACCTGGTTCCTGTTGGAAGGCTTTCAGTGGCTTCTCTGGGCCTTGCCTCCACTCTGACTTGTTAAATACTCTTACTGTGGAAAGTTCTTACGACTGTTCTCTGCACAGCAGCAGTGTGACATCAAAGCCGGGACACTGGCCTAGAGGTCCATGGATACGGACCCATCCAAGGGGGCTCTCCCAGGCCCCATGCCATCTGGGGTCAGTGGGATGCTGGCTCCCATCCCTTCTGGATACTCTGGAGACCTGTCCTTCCTGCACGTTCTTTGGTGAGGGCCCTCACTGAGGACGAGCTGTGGCCCCTGGGGCCATGGCCTGGAGGTTATCAACCACCTGTGAATCTAGGCTCCCTGCATAATTTTAGCTCTTTCTGGGACTCATTTCTTGGGGGAATTTTCCGAAACAGGCACAATACAGATAGAAACAGAAGTGGAGGAGTAGCTGGCTTCTGTATCATCCGTTCACAGTTCCTCACACCCTGCTGAGGCCCGAGGTTAGATCCCTGGGGCTTGGCATATGGTAGGTGCTCAATAAGGAGCTGTTGAAGGCCTAAGTATGGTACCAGCTGTCTCTGTGTCCGCCACTTCTTCGGGCCCTCCCATGCGTGGCCACCTCCCATCCTCACAAACGCTCACACAGTTGGGGGGCAGGAGTATCTACCTCTCCGTTACACAGAACAAACTGAGGCTGGGAGGCACGTGACTATGGTCACTTCACGAGGAAGGGAAGAGCGGCGTCCCAGCCCGGGTGTGGCTGAGCCCACAGCCTGTGCCCCCAGCAGCTGCTGCCATAAATCCCTCCCGGAGAAAGGTTAGGTTAGGTTAGGTAGAGAGATGGCAGAAAGACGGGAAACAGGAGGGGAGCTCACAGCCGACTCCAGCAGGGAACCTGAGGCACAAGCCGGGCCCCCTTCTCTCCAGCCCGGGGGCCGTCCCTGCGGCACTCACCTTCTTCAGAGAGGTTGTTCTCTTTGGTCTCCTTGTCCATCTGGCAGCACCAGCCCTCCAGCCGCTCCGTTTCTGCCTGCAGGAGCTTCAGGAACCAGAAGCCGTCCCGGCGGCAGGCCCCTGGCTGCACTGGCTCCGCTGGGGAGCTGGAGGAGGTCTCGAGCCAGGGGTCAGGCGGGGGCAGCGACGAAGCCTCTAGGGCAGGGTCGCTGTTGTCTCCATAGGAGAGGTTGCGCTTGATCTGGGCAATCTTGGGGGCCTGCCGAGGGCCGGCATCGATGCTGATGGAGTTGGGGTGTGGGGTACAGTCCGGGAGGCTCCTCTCAGATGACTTACAGCTTGAGTCATTGGCATCCTGGGTATCTGAGTCGGTGTCCCGTCGGGAGGACATGCTGTGAGAGGGGGCGCTGCTTCTGGGGGGTGGAAGGGTGGGGGGTGAAGTGGGGCAGGGATAGGAAAAGGTGAGAGTCACCAGGAGGGCCAGGGACCAGAGGCCACCCCAACCCGGACACACGGGAGACAGAGAAACGGATGCATCGTCTGCTCACCATGCGCCTGAAGCGGGTCCCACAGCCCCCCGTCTCATTCTCTGCTCAGCCCTTGCCCCGCCCGTCCGCGCCCACACGCGCACGCGCACACACACACACACGGACAAGGTCATAAGGTTGCCTGTTTACTGCAGTGGGGCCAGGAAGCCCACCAACATCGGGGTGCTGGGCCATGTCTCTGCTGGCCTCGGCCCCCGGAGGGCTGATTAATCTCGCAGAGCAAGCGCTCACTGGCCCGCCCGCCTGCCTGCCCAGCCTCCCATGCCTGGGCCACTGCCCGAACCCCAAACCCAGCTTGGTTATTAGAAATCCAGCAAGGAGAAGTGGGTTAGGGAGAGCAGGAGGAGAAGGCGCAGGAGAGCAGAGGGAGGGAGAGGAGGGGGAGAAGCAGCCACCACCTGTGTGTGACTTACCGCCAGTCGTCCTCTACCTGAACCCCGATGGACTGGAATTTGGTAGCGGGACTGGGCTCCTCTTTTGGCACTGGCTGAATGCAGTCAACCTTATTGAAGGACAACGACAGCAACAGCACGGAGACAAAGACAAAAATAAAAAACAAACACCACACTTGCTGCTGAAATTCACATTAGTGGGACGACGCAGAAGGACAGACAGACACAAGGCATGCGGACACTGCACATGGGCCCGAGGCCAGACCCAGTGAAGCCGGGCACTGCTCATTCGCGCGGAGGCGGGCGGGCAGGTGGGCGGGAAGGGGGGATGGGGTGGAGATGACTGGCTTTCCCTACTCTGAGGAGGGTGCCATCACATCGATTGCTTTGGGTCCGTTGTCCTCCGAGAGGTGGGAACCGCTCCTTCTAGTCCTCTCCTTTACACGCATCAGAGAGAAGAAAAAAAAAAAGAAGGACGACGAGAGAGAAAGAAAACACACACACACACACAAAGCCACAGCCGTTATCTGGTGTAGTCGAAGCTGGGGGCTGTCTCGAGGCAAGGATCGCTCCCCCAACCCTGCCGCTGAAGGGCAGGCTGGAGGCGCCTGTCTCAGGGCCAAACCTTGGACAGCGGTTCTGGATTTGGAAACTGCCCGCAGGTGATACAGTGAGGCCCCAGGACACTCTGGGATGCTGTCCCTGGGCCTGGATGGCTGAGGTGACCTTCAGCCGTGGGTGGGCCTGGGGAGCAGTAGGAAGGACCAGGGCCAGGGCCAAGTGTAAAAGCTAGCACTTTTCCTATGCTCCTGTGAAGTGGAAGGAAACCCGGCAGCAGTCATGCCCCAAGTCCTCCGTTCTTCTCTGGGACTAAGATGTGTGGCCATGGAGCAGCCAGGCCAGCCCTTCCATCACTGCTCATGAATGAGAACCCACACCTGACCTAGGGCTTGAGGTACCAAGGGGTGGGATGTGGGTTGTCAGGGCATCCCTGGAAATTGGGGACTCCCAGTCCCTTGTCTTCACAGATGTGGAAGGGGGGCTGCAAGGCTTTCTGGAGCAGGGGCTGGGCGCCAGGCTCCTCGCCATGGGGACACAGCTGCATTTCTCCTGCAGCAAAAGTCCACTTGGGAAGTGCAGCATCACGGATCTCAAAGAGCTGTGACAAGAGCTCGGCACAGGAGTGGGGGTGAATCCCAGAAAGGGGAAAGCCCAGATGGTCCTAAGAGCTAGGATCCTCATCCCCATGTGAATTTCTGGATGAAAGGAACCAACGGTGAGCCTAGCTCAGACCTTCTGAAAAGACAGGAGCCTCTGGTTTGGCCAAGGAGAGGGTGGGTCTGCCCAAACAATGACCCTCAGTGGTCAAGGCCAAGAGACTAGGCTATTCTGATGTCCCTAAGAATCCCTCTTGGAGCAGCTTCACAGGGCGGGGGCTGGACTCCTTACGAAGGAGCCCAGAAATCATTAGTCCCCCAGACAACTCTGTTTCTGTATTTGTGGGGAAACTCAAGGCCCAAGTTGCCTCTTAGGGGGAAAATAATTCAGGCCAGTGCAAGACATTGGCTAGTGAGCCTTCTCTGGTCAGAGCCAGGGGTTCTTCCTCATGTCAAGTTCCTTGGGCATTCTAGCACTCTGCCGTCCACTCAGCCACATCCGGTTGCTCAGGGGCAGCTGGGGAAATGGGGAGCCCTTGCAGCCCTAAGCCACAACACATACCAGCTTGACCTCCCTGAGGGCTCCACCTTCCCCAAGCTCAAGGCTCACTGTAGCCGCCCTCCCCTCCTCCCTGCCCTGAGTGTGGTCCACTTTAGTCTGACATCCAGCCAGAGCACGGAGAGTTCTCTCACTCTGGAGTCAAAGCAACTCTTGACTCCTGCGAGGCAGGGCTCCAGCTGCCCCAGCTTGGCTGCCAGAGAACAGATTACTGCTGTCCGGTGCATGCAGGAGGCGCGGTGACGCAGGGGAGGGGACGCTGGTGTGCCCTGTCCCGCTGCGTGCTGCAGCCATGGGTGCATAGTGAGTTTGGCTTCCAGGAGGGTCTGCTGGCTTTGGCCACTCAGTCCCGGGGAAATATCTGCCTGGATCCTTTCCCGTGGAGGGAGGCATCGGGACCAGCATCACACTTCTCAGTTTGACATGGGCCTGGTGCCTCGAGCCACCTACCTGTCCCCAAGGCCCGAGGGGGCTCTGGGTAAAGTTCCCCTCAAGTAACCCCCATGGCTCAAGGGCTCTGGGTCCCGGGCCCCAGGCCCATCGGCGTCTAGGCTCCACGCTGCTCCCGCCGCCAAGCGGGGCTGTGGCCTCCGCGCCCGAGCTGACCTTGGATTAGAGAACTGTTAGGCCAGTCCCACCTCCCACGAGTCGGCTGGCAGGGCAAAGGGTGGAGTGGACAGACAGACGGTGGACAGGTGAACAGTGGACAGGAGATGGCTGGCTGAGTGTAACTACATTCACTGGGACAGCCCATCAGAGGAGCAGGGCCACATGCCCACAGCTGCAGACCACCACAGGAGTGGGCAAATGCAAGGAAGGCGTGGCTATGCGTGTAATTTGGTTTGGCCACTTGGAGCCAACCCCCTCAAATACAGACAAACCACTTTGCCCCAGAGCCCTAGTGGGCCTCCACCAGATGTAATTACACACAGGCAGGTGCAGAGTGGGCTGAGGACACAAGAGTGTGAAAGGGACCCCTACTTGTATTCCTATAGATGACAGTTTCCTTTTGGGGATGGCCTCAGGGTGGGATTCAGAGCTGGTCAGCGTCCCTTGTTCACTCTTCAGAGCTGCATGTTTTGGGGGTGGCTCAGGAGCCTCAGGGGCTGGGGTGACTCCGCCCCGTGTCACACTGGGCGGTCGGGTACTGCTGTCCAGGCTGTCCGACGAGTTGCTCAGGCCCGACTGGCTTGTCACCTCACTCTTGTGGTCCTGGCTGTCCAGGTAGGTGTCCTGGGCAGACTCAGTACTGCTCTGGACCGTGACAGAGATGAA
Organism: Neomonachus schauinslandi; assembly: GCF_002201575.2. Lineage (NCBI taxonomy): Eukaryota > Metazoa > Chordata > Mammalia > Carnivora > Phocidae > Neomonachus > Neomonachus schauinslandi. The sequence goes on along the minus strand of NC_058412.1, from coordinate 115,797,573 downwards.
GGGCTTTGACGTGGTACGTGGAGGGACCGGTGGTGGGGTCTTCTTATATGCCACTAGGCATGATGAACCTGCAGACAGGGGAGAGGAGGATAGGGAGAAGGTAAGGTCCCAACCCTCTCGAACCCCTTTCAGGTTCGAGAACCTACCTGACCAGCCCTAGCTCTGGCCTCAGCTGTTCCCTCAAGGAGGATTTCTGGAGCAGGAGAGTGGGGGGGTCTGACAGCAATGACCAAGACAGACAGACACAGGCCCTGCCTACCCTCCTACTAGGCCAAGGCCAAGTCTAGCTGGGGATGCCACCATGGACCAAAGACATCCTCCACCTCATAGTCCCATACAAAGGTATTTTCCAGCTGGGACATGGGTTAGATGATGAAGTTCACGGTGCCACAAGCTGTGACAGCCTGACCCAGTGCGAGGGGAGACAGTGACAGCAGAGTAGAGGGAAAGAATACTAAGCAATGTTAGCCTTGCTTCCTAAAGCTCACTGAGAGACCTACTGCGCCCCCCGGACTTTTCCTCCTCTACCTTCCCTCTGCTTGGATGCCCCCTCTCTGTCTGGTCAAAGACGAGCACCTCCTTCAGGGTCCAGCTAAACCTACCCCCATCTTGCTATTCCACACCGCCCCCCCCAGTTATGTGGAAACCCCATACACCAGTCTGCCTCCCTTAAGACTCCACCATACCTGGTCCAATTCCCCATTCTCCACCATGATTCAGGGAACCAGGACCTACCATGGGTGGGAGCTGGGGTCATCTCTGAATTCCAGATGCAATTACACATCTGGCCTGGGGCTGGCCCACAGCAGGGGCACAGAATGCTGAAGGCCCACAGCTGGCTTATTAAATGCCCAGCTTTTTGTCTGAAACAGAAGGTGCTGTTCAAACAGCAGTCGCCACTTGCTGTGAGGGCCTGGGTCAGACCCGACAGCTTTTCTCAGCATCTTAATTCCAAACGCCCTTTCCCCCATGAGGATTAAAACAAACCTCTACCTGAGTGACTTTAAGCTCTGCCTTCAAGGGGCTACTGATCAGGGTGATGCTGATGGCCCAAAGGAAACCCACAAAACCAGGCCCGGGGCCGCAGGGGCCACCAGCAAGGCACAGCAGAATCCGTCCGCCACTGTGAGAATCACTACCCAGCCCTGTCAGAATGGCTAAATTACAAAACGGTGACAACACTAAGTGCTGGTGAGGATGTGGGGAAACGGAATCACTCATACATTGCTGCTGGGAATGCAAGACGGTACCGCCACCCTGGAAAATGGTTTGGCAGTTTCTTTCTTTGGAAGATTTTATTTTTAAGTAATCTCTATTACTTAGGGGCTCAAACTCACAACCCAGAGATCAAGAGTCATACGCTCTACTGACTGAGCCAGCCAGGCGCCCCTTGGCAGTTTCCTTTAAAGCTAAATATGCAGTTATCATACAATCCAGCAATTGCACTTTTGGGCATTTACTTATCCCACAGAAATGGCAACATGTTCACAAAAGAACTCCTACATGAGTGTTCATGGTAGCTTTATTTGTCCCAGCCAAAAACTAGAAACCACCCAGATACTTCAGTGACTGGTTTAACAAACTGTGGCACATCCAGACTGGAATACTACTGAGCAATAAAAAGGAACCAGCTACTGATATAGGCAACAACTTGGATAAATCGCAAGTGAATTATGCCAAGTGGAAAAAAACAATCTCAAAAAGGTACATACTATACAGCTCTATTTATAAAGCATTCTTCAAACGGCCTGATTATAGAGATGGGAAGCAGATTATTGGTTGGTGGGGAGACGAAGGGGAGAGGGTGATGCGGAGGCTGGGAGGGACATGGGTGTGGCTATAAAAGAGTGGCAAGGATCCTCCGTGTGCTAAGAAGTGGGGACAGGCGGTGGACACATGAACCCGCACAGCACTGGACACGAAGCGAGTAAAGGGAAAATGGTGGAGTCTGAGTGAGACCGGCTGGCTAGTATCTACATCAATATTCTGGTTATGACATTATATTAGTTTTGCAAGATTATACCATTGAGGGAAACTGGGAAAAGAGTAGATCGGATCCTCTGTGTTATTTCTTACAACTGTATGTAAATTGCAATTACCTAAAAATAAAAAATTTAATTTAAAAAGCCCTTCCATTGGTCGGTTCATCCGACAAACGTGTTAGGGCAGGCCCTGTACAGACTCCAGGAAAGCTAGGAGCCTCATCAGCAGAGAATCAGTTGTGAAAGGAGTGCTTGAACGGTAACAGAAGCCACAGTGGAAGAGCCTGGGAGCCGGGCCTCAAGCCTGAGTCTGGAGGTGACAAAGGGCTCTGGGAGCTCAGAGCCAGGAGCGCTCAGTTCCCACTCTGCTCAGAATTTCCCAGTCCTGCTGAGGCCTTGAGGGAGGGATCCGTCCAGACACACCCCCAGTCTCTGCCTCCCCAGCCTGAGAAGGGCGGCCCACGGGCAGAAGACGACGGGCAGGGCAGGCAGGAGGCTGGGCTGTGGTCAACAGGAGCATGACCCTTCCATGCACTGCCCGGCGGGAGAAGGGACGGGCCCGCTCGGGGAGGAGGGGCTCCTGTATTCAGCTTGAGGCCATGAAGCACAGGCTCAGCCCCAAGCTGGGTCATTCACTGAGCTATACTCAGCAGCTTTATGGCTTTGTAATTTAAACCTCATAGTGACCCTGTGAGGCGGGGACAGGATTGTGCCCACTTTACAGATGGGGCATGGGAGGTTCAGAAAGGTCAGATAACTTTTTTTTTTTTTTAAAGATTTTATTTATTTATTTGAGAGAGAGAGAGAGAGCGAGAAAGAGCACAAGAGGGGGGAGGGTCAGAGGGAGAAGCAGACTCCCCGCCGAGCAGGGAGCCCGATGCGGGACTCGATCCCGGGACTCCAGGATCACGACCTGAGCCGAAGGCAGTTGCTTAACCAACTGAGCCACCCAGGCGCCCCAGAAAGGTCAGATAACTTACCCAGAGCTGCTAACAGTAAGTGGCAACCAGCATCTGTTCAGCTGCGCAGCCTCTCTCACTCTGCTACCCCAGCTTTAGGCCCCTCCCTGCTAGGACGGGGCTGCACTGATCACTGTGCCCCCCAGTATCCTGCTAGATTCTGGAGCCCGTCTGTAGGGGCATGCCCAAGCTGAGATCGGACTGCTGGAGGAGGGAGGGCCTAGACTAAAGGCAGAGGCCTGGCTTCTAGGCCCTGGCAATCACTCATGGAAGTCTCTGGCCCACTCTGGACTTTCCAGTACCCCCATCTGTTCAGTGGGTGGGGAGGAGTTCTAACCCAGGTGGTAGCACACCATATTCACACGGCCCTTGACAAACTCAAAGCATTTTCCCATTCGTTCTCATTCAAGGATAGGAGAGATTCCTGCTCTAAATCCCTTCTCTCCACTGCCTGAAATTCTACCATTTGAGAGTCATTCCTTTGATGGTAAGGAGCCAGAAGCCAGAAGGCAGCAGAGAACCAGACAAGCCTGAGTTCAGATCCCAGCTCTGTCTTACACTAATTTGGTGGCCACAGGAAGGGATTACAGAGGCTACATCACAGAGAGTAAGGCTCAGGCCCACGGCTGCCATGGCTCCTATTAGTTTCTGGTACAGAGTGAGCTAGACCTGGAGTGGGGGTGAGGGGTGGTGAGCTACCTCTGGGTCACTGGTCAGAGAGGCTGGGCTGGTTCTCTGACCAACCCTGGGGAAGTTTTCCTGCAAGAGCTGGACATTAAGAGCAGCTTGTTGAAGCCAATGGCCAACAGCGCCCAGCAGAGCAAGAACTGGGTTCTAAGCCTGGCTGAGGCTGGGACCCATCACGGTCCTTGTCCCCATCTGTGGGGTGGTGCTGTCACTGGCCTGAAGGAGTTAGTGTGTGCAGTGACCTATGTGGAAGAGGCATCCCTGTCAGGAGACAGTGGGGTGCCCAGACAGAAGACTAACCCTCCAGCCTCTCGCTCAGGGTTGTCCAGGTCCAGAGTCCTGCTGACACACACTCAGAGGGAAAGTGAACTAGCAAGGGGCCAGGCCACATGGCCAGATGTGATAAGAGGAAAGGTGAACTTATCTAGGATTTGCTAGGTCTCCTGGGGCACAAGTCACAGCCAGGTAAGTGGTGTGACTAAGAGGGAGGATTTCAGGGCCTTGGGGCCTCTCCGGGCGGCAAGCATCCCTCAGCTCTGAGCACTGTCTTTCCCCAGGGCAGAAGGATGAAAAACAGGCCCAGGACTGGACACTCCGGCCATTCTGTGTTCCTTGCCCCCACTGCCCTTCTTCCCAGCGTGGGGCTATTACACATGCTGCTCCTTCTACCTGGAAAGTCCCCACTCCTCATGCTTCCAGTGTCCCTTCTTCAGAGAGGTCTCCTCTGACTGCCCTCTACTCTCAGATCAGCCAGCATCTCCGTCAGAGCCCCTGTCGCATTTGTCATCTGCTCATTTAGGCATTTACTTGTTGATGGTTATAGGCTTGGGGCCGTTGGGGGAACTCTGTCTGTCTTGGCACAGCAGGTCATATCCCAGGCCCAGGGTACTACCTCAAGCTTTAGAGAAAGCTCTCAATAATATTTGTTGAATGAGAAAATGAACCTCATCCCTCCTATAAAAACTGGTTAGTTGCCCCAAGTCAAGATCATGTAGCTTTAGCGAAGGCTCCCAACACTGGAGTATGTAAGCTTCTTGTCTCCTCCCCCTATTGGAAGCCCTTTCTAAAGCCTGGTCCCGACTGACCACCCATCCCTGCAGCTTCATCTCCTGTTCTCCCACCCCCTTAGCATGGCCCTTCCAGCTTCAGAGAACCAAATGTACGTTTTTCCAAACACACCACACTCTGCATGCACCCAAGCCTTTGCACATGCACTTGGCCTACCAGAATCCCTTTGCGGGTCCTTCAGCCAGTCCCTCCACCCCAAGCTCTTGCTGGCCCAGGCAGTCTCCTTTCTCTGTGGATCAGCTGGAACACTCGGGGCTGTGGCTGTGCCCGACTGAGTGTGTGTCCCATGCGTGTCACCAGCCCAGGACCCAGCCCAGGATCCAGCACAATCATCATTTGCCAGTTAAACTTTAGAGGGGGGCAAGTGCCCCAGAGACCCAAGATGTTGGACCTGGCCGGCACCGCATCCTCCAGGATGGGACTGTGGCCCTCCCTGCCCAGGGGAGACATTCTATGGGCCACAATTTATAACAACATAGCACGTGGGTCCAACTTTTTTGTCCATTCACTCTGGAAAACGTTCAGATTTGCCCAGGAAGCTAGAGACTGAACATACCTCCAGCTGAGCCACAGCAGTGCGCACACGGAGGCCCCCCCACCCCCCGCCCCAGGAGCTGCATGCTTCCCTGCCCCCATCTCGGCCCAGCCAGTCCGTCAAGCCCAGGCTCAGACAGGAGCCGGTTGTGCAAGGCCTCCTCCGTGCAGTCTGCCCCCGGCCCCAGACATCTAGCCCAGCCTCCCTGCCCCACAGCACACAAGTCCTTGCTTTTTCTAAGTAGAAGCTCCCTTTGTCTCATTTCTGCCTTCTGCTTCAAGATCTTATCCAGCAAACTCTTATCAGGTCAGAATGAATTTATTTCTGCATTTTTTTTTTTAAGTCAACGTGTAACAAGATGACCCAACAGAGCTTTAGACACTCAGCAGAATGGCTGTGACTCTGTCTCCCCAGAGATACAGACGCAGCCACCCCAGGCAAGTAGCCCCCTGCAAGTGCCTTGGAGGCCCAGCATGGCCCTCCTGCTGCTGGCAACCGGGGGCCCAAGCTTGGCAGGGGAGCTGAAGAAGAGGCCTAGACTCCTGAAGAGCAGCAGGTGCAGGGGGCCCCAGACAGTGTGGGAGCCACGGCAGCGGGCTTGACAAGAGGCCGTGGGGCCCATGTCAGCCCCCTGAGGACAGACAGCGCTGGCCTCTGAGCCAGAGCTGCCTTAACTCCTTTTGCTGGCCCTGTCAGGCTGAGGAAAGGGCTTGTCAGAGGAAGGGCTCAGGGCCTATGGGATCCCTGCCCTCTCTCACCAGTGAGCAACCTGTCAAATGACACAGCTCAACGGGGCAGCCCATTTGGGTGCTGTGGGAAAAACAGCTCAAGGCTTCCACCTACCAGTCTCAAAGGCCTCCCTTCGTCCCTCTGTTTCTTCCCCCAAAACGGGAAGTTGGGAAGCAATTCCGAGCAGCGAGGTCAGGATCAGGGACAGACTGCCCTCTCAGAGCCACATTCCTGCTGACAGCCGTGACCCCACTGTCCCACCGTGTCAGTCTGGAAGCTACCTCCCTCGCTGTGCCTTCAGAGCTAGCAACTTCAAACTTTAATTCCAAACTCCAGCGAGAGCGCCTGGCAGCACCTCTTACCCCAACGTCCTCCTGGGAATCCTCCACCACTCCCCAGGACCAGGTGCTTCCTAACTGCCCCTCCCATCCGTTCCTTGTCCCCTTGATCTAGAGCCAGCCTCCCCTAGAACACCCAGACTGCTCCTCTCTGGCCCCCAACCTCCTGTCCTGCCTCTCCAGTCCCTCCTCCACCTTGGTCGGCCACTTGAGAAATGCAACCACATCACGGCTTAGTCTGAAACCTTTCCATGGTGCCACAACCCACCCAGTGGACTTGGAACAAACCCTTCAGCGGGGGCCTTCAGGGCCTCCAGGATCGACACCTGCCTCGGACCCCAACGTGCACAGGAGCCAAGAGGTCACAAACGTGGCACACTGGGGAAGACAAAGCAACAAAGCTCAGGGAGCCCCGGCCCCACCCTTGGAGTCCTGTCCGGAAACCAGGATGCGCTCCGATGCCAACAGTGGCCCTTACCGAGCACTGGCTGAGCCAGGCCTGAGCAGGGGCTTCATACACAGTCAGTCCCCATGACTCGGGACTCTATCCGAATTCACCTACTTGATAACATTTGTTTGTAACCCCGAAACCGACACTCACGGGGTTTTTGTGGTCACTGCCAGACGCGCACAGGGAAGCGGAGCCACCCACCCAGTGCACACTTTCCTAGCTAAGCTTGAACAAGGGGACACCCTGCCTTCTTGTTTCAGCTCTCCTACTATAAACCAGTGGGCTTTTCCTGGTCTATTTAGAGGTATGTTTTTCACATTTTTATTCTTTCTGTTGGTGATTTCTCCATAGCGCTGAAGAAGGCCGTGATGTGCCTATGGAGAAAATAGGTATCCAACAAGCCTTGTGCGGGCATGAGTCATAGTGCTACTGGCCAATTCAGTGTTAATAAACCATCAGTATATTATTTTTAAACAGAAAGACGCAGAAAATAAGGTTATGTATTGATTGGCTGGTGGAAATGTGGCCAAAGTCTTGCAGGGCCTCGATTTCCCCCAGGAGCCATGGTTCAGAATGCATTCACTAATTCAGCGTTTGTCAGACTTCATGAATGTAACTATTGCAAATGAGGAGGATGGACTGCACTCCAGCCAACTGAATCCTCAAAATGGGTGCATGCGAGGTAGGTCTGCCACTGCTCCAGTTTACAGATGAGGCTCAGAGGGGCGGAACAACGCCCTAGCTCACCTCCCAGAGAGGCAGTGTTGGGGCTGGGGCTTAAACCTGGGCTGCCGGAAGGCTACTACCCTGTGCCCCCCACCCACTGCACTAAGTGGGTGAGGGTCATGTGGAGGCAGCACCCTTGGGCACATCAATGATTTCACCCAGAAAATGGGGTGTGCTACCCAATATGCCCTGAGTAGGAGCCAAAGAGATGACAGATAGGAAGCTTTATAATCATGGGCGGGGCCCCTGCAACTACTGTTACCATGGTTTCTGGATCAAGGAGAGAGTGATCACCTCCTGGGGACCCCAGTCACCCATTGGCAAGGAAACGTGGGGCTTTCACGTGAAGGGATCCTCTGTGAGCAAAGGAGCAGGACAGCCCCCAAGGCATGAGAAGACCGTTGTGGGCAGGGCACGGCTTGGCCAAGGAGGACTGAGGTAATGTTGCCAGTGAAGGGAAGACAGGGACCAAGGCAAGGAGGCCTGAGGGCTGTGTCCTTGGCTTCCTGGGGCTGTCAGGAACAGAGGCATCTTCTTCCCACCTGCAGTATCCCTCAGAAAGTCCGTCCCAACTGGCCTGCAGTTAGAGGGTTTTATAGCACCAGACCGGACAGCAGCCGGAGGGCAGATCACCTCCTGTCTCAATAGCCCAGTGCACCAGGCAGCTCCACATGAAGTGCCAAGGCCATCTCAAGCTGAGAGTGTCCAGAATGAATCTGAATCCCTTTCTCCCCCACAATGGCCTTGCTCTCAGAGAGCGGGGACCTCATGCACTCAGTTACACACTCCAGAAGCCTGGGAATGCCCCCCCTTCCCATCCACCTCCATCTGCCCCTCCCCCACAAAAGCACATTTTATAGAGACTGGCTTCTATCCCCACCAGCCTGGTCTAGGTTGCCACTTTCTGTCCTCCTTTCTGCTTTGTCAGTGGCTTAACCCACCCACAACCACTCTCCCAACAGCAGCCTGAGGAATCTTTTTAAAGTACAAAATGGACTACTTCCTTCCCTTTCTAAAGCCTTCAAAGGCTCCCCACTCCATGAAGAATAAAAGGCACACTGCTCACTTTGGCCTACAATAAGAACTGGCCTCCCCATCCCCCCATCTCCAGCCTTGGTTCCTATACCTTCTCCTTGCTCATTCTGTTCCAGCCGCACTAGCCTCTTTGCTGTTCTCAAACATTCTGAGCATGTGCCCACCTCAGGGCCGCTGAACCTGTGAAATGATCCCCACCCTCATCTTTGCATGTCTACTCCTTCCTATCCTGATCTGTCTCTGCTCAGGAGTCAGGTCCTCAAAAGGACCTCTCTGACCACCCTGTTTCATTCATGCATTAAGCAACTTACTGGTTTACTTGTCTTCTGTTGCTCTCCTACCAGAAAGGGATCCTGAGTATCTAATACAGGTTCCCGAGGGTGGAGACCCTCAATATCTTGTATAATTTACAGCACCAGGCCAATACATGGCGGGGTTCTGTAAATACTGAATAAATGAACAACCCCCTATTTGACAGTTGGGCAAACTGAGGCTCAAGGAAGCAAAATGATCTACTCCTGAGTCTGAGTTGGAATCCAATGCCCAGGGCCAGGGCTTTGAGCTCCTTTTAGGTCAGTCCCAAAACACACACACATACACGCACACATACAGGCGCACTATAGGGACACAGTCTGGTGGGATGTAAAGCCTTGAGCAACGCTGCTTGAAGTTGGGTAATGAGGCTGTGGGAATGAGAGCTCAATAAATCGTAAGGAATGGGTATCAGAAATTGTTTGGAAATGACCATTCCTAGAAGTTGGCAGAGAGGGAAAGCAAGCAGTGCTTCCAGCAACATTTTCCAGGCCAGGCGTATCACAAGTTCAGATTTAAAAGAATCATTACTGAATGAGTCCTGCCCAGGTGCTACTGCATTCCAGACATAGGCCTGGGAGGGGAGATAATTATCACTGATGTTTTATAGATGAGGGAGCAGGCTTTTCACTTTGAGTGGCAGCGTAGAAAAGCTCTGTTCTATGAGGCCAAGGTGCCAGGTTCTAAACTCAACACTGGACGTGGTGGGCCAGTGTCCCTTGCACAGGACCTGATCCTTTCTGGGCCTTAGTTTCCCCAGCTGTAAACTAAGCAGACTGACCTTGAATGGGGGTCACAAGTTCAAATGTCTATAGGAGACTGCTTATCTAACCCCTCTGGGTCCACAGCTGCCATGTGGGAACCGGATGACAGAAGAAAGAAATCTGGACTTAAAAAAAAAAATAATAAAACCCTTATATTTTTAAATGGAATGAGTTCAGTCAAAGTTTTAAAAAACACTGTGCAGGGACCTGCCTGCCACCTAATGTGCACATAGATCTGTGACTGCTGGAGCAGCGGTCCTCAGACCTCTTTCCTTTTTCTGGAGCTCTAGCCCCTCTTCCCCGGCTCCCTCTCCCCCTGCTATGTTTGCAAGACCCTCCCCCTTGGAAAGGCAGGACACCCTTGGGAACCTTGAAATTAAGCAGCCAGGAGGTACTTCTGACGGTGTCTCAGGTCTGGCTGGGTGAAAGCAGAGAAAGCCCCTTCTGGTCGGCAGGCCAGGTCCGGCTTCAGGTTCTTGGCACCAGGGCACAGGTGGGGGGAGAGGACAGGGTCCGGAGTGCAGATGGCCAACCCCCTTCATGGGCCTGGAGCAGCTGCTTGAGAGGACCCCACCTGGTTGCCCCCTGCCCCGGGGACAGCTGCTCTGCTCCTCAGAAGCACGGTCTGCGCCCCAGCTGGGGCAAGGGTGTGTGAGGGTTCTGTCCTGACACGTTCAGGCCAGAGGGGCAGAGGAAGGGTTACGCAATGCCCTCCGGATGGACCCAGAGTGCAGCTCAGCTGGGTCTCCAGGACGGGAAGCAGTGGGTCGGGAGACTTCACAAGCTCCAGGGCCCCTCCCCTGGCTGAGGGTGGCCCAGAGCTGGCCTAGCATGAAGCACTTTAAGGGTTTCAGCTCACCACCTCTTTACCAGGCTGACCATTCCCGTTTCAAAGAGGAAGAAAATGAAGCTCAGAGAGAAGTGAGCAACCCAAGATCGCACAGCCAGTGAGGACCACTGCTCCAGCAGTCACAGACCTCTGTGCCACATTAGGTGGCAGGCAGGTCCGTGCAACCCAAGGTCGCACAGTGGAAAAGCCCAGATCTGAGCTCAGCCTTTTTGATCCCAGAGCCAGAGCTTGTAGCTACTGCTGCACCATGATGCCCACGGCTAGAGTCTGGTGCCACCCAGCAGCGCCTGGCTGAGATCTCGGCCAGGCCAGTCCCCCAGGCAGGACCTAGACGGGCTTCCGCTCCTGGGGCCCTCAAGCAGGGTCTGACGATTTCCTGAGTAAGTTAGAAGGTGGCAGCCTCTGGCTCTGCTGGCCATGGGGGCAGAGGCCTGGTGCCCCCTGGACCAGAACCCTAGCACGTGGAAGGAAAAGGTGGCCCCCCCATCCCCGTCTGTGATCACTGCGGCCCACTGCCCTTCCTCAGGCCCTTCTCCTCCAGGTGTGTGGTCCCAGACACTCTGGCCCTCTCACCAGAAACACCAGAACCCTTGACATGGGTTCCCCAGTTGCCCAGGATTCCCCCAGCTTGGCTCTCACTACAGCTTCGAAGTAAAGCCCAGAGAGGTCACACAGCTGGTTGCAGGGGTGCTGGATTAGAAATGAGGAGGAGGAGCCTCCAAATTCCAGAGTCCTAGGAGATAATAATGCCAGTAATTTTCAAACCAGGTTCTGAGGGCCCCCAGGGGGGAACTGAGGAAGGCCTTTTTGACTCCCATCCCATTCCAGGTCCCTCAGAGCGGCTCCCATTTTTTCTCCATATGGAATTCCCACACAGTACCCTGAGACCCACCACACAACTTCAACCTCCTCATAGTACAAAGGAAGAAACTGAGGATCAGAAAGGCACATGTGCTCTCTGAGGATCAAGTGGCAGAGCAGGGGCCTCTGCCTGGGGCTCTAAGTGTGGGTGTGTCCCTCTTCTCCCCAGACTGAGAAAGGAAGATGCCTTCAGGTTCCCAGCCTGGAGACCACCAGCTCCAGGCGTTCAGGGAGGCAGCCCTACCTCCTCCAGCCCCTGACCAGGGGACCCCAAATAGCATGCTATTCTCAAAATCCACTTCTACCATTACGGCAAAGTATCCGGTAAGCAACCTGTCAGGCAACATTCACTCCTCGCCCATTCTCTCTTTTTAAGATTTTATTTTTAAGTAAGCTCTATACCCAATGTGGGGCTTGAACTTACAAATCCAAGATCACGCTCTACCAACCAGGCCAGCCAAGCGCCCCCCTCCTCATCCCTTCTGTGTTGGAATCTGCCACAAACATCGTCTTGCTATCTTATTTATCCTCCGAGACCTGCCTGTGGAGTCCGCTTTGCCAGCAGTTCTGCTCAGGGGCCCCTGCCCTACCCCCCAGGACACCTATTACCACCACCCCTGGGAGTCCGAGCTTTAAAGAGATGCCAGCTTCCAAGCTGCAGTTACTGAATCATGACTTTCTCGTTGTATGTCAAAGTTATAACCACTAGGAGGGGGTGCTACGGAGTAGATGATACCTGGAGTGACGGGCTGCTGTGGCCGCAGGCCGTGTAAAAAGCAGATGTGTACAGTCCCTTGTCTGGCCTGGTGGGGAGTTGGGGTGGTGGTGTGGAGAATCCAAGATTTGGCTTTTCAAATACCGGCCCTAGCATGTGGGCTTCACTGCTGCCTTTCCAAGGTCTCAGGAGCCCGGTCTGGGAAATGCAACTTAGAAAAAGCCTTAAAAAACCACCCTCACTTCTGGAGGGCTGACGTCAAACCCTGGTGATGAGTCACAAAAGCCTGGCTTTTTATAAGCTGTCACAGGCCCCTGTGTCCAGAGCCAGACACTGCCAGGCCCCATGCACCTGAATTGCTGGCCTCTTTCATCATTCTGAATGACCGAGAGGATCCCAGAATAGAAAGAAGGTGTTAACGGGCTCATTCACTGTGCCTAGAGTGACAGGTGGTATATCGGGTGACAGGATCAGGAGCCAAGAAGCCTGGGGAGCTGAGAGATGGGATGAAACAAACAGGATGGAACTGAATGGGGAAAACCTTGGGTTCAGGTCAGGTCACCACCACTGGCAGTGCCGCCTGCCTTGGTGCCAGGCCCGGGGACAGGGACGTAAGAAGGGAGAGGGCCTAGTCCTCAGAGCTTATATTAAGATTTTGAGTTTGGATCCCATGTTAGACCATTACATAAGAAAGCAGCACGTGTGGGAAAATGCCTTAGTGACTCCTGCTGACCACAGACACAGCCTGAGGCTGCACCGACAGAAAAGGTACAGGACAGGACCGGGGCGGGGTGGGGGGGGGCAGCCCCCACTGAACTCGGGATGATGGTCGTGATGCTGGCGACTCTGGACAGGGGGCATTGCCCAGCTGGAGCCCGAAGAGAAGGCATTCCACATGGGCAGAAGTCTCAAATTCATCCGTGATGACAAATGCCTATTTTACAGCGGGGAATTCCCACGCTGGGTCCTGGGCAGGCAGGAGGATCCAGGACGCGTAAGTCCTTGTGCTGAGGCAACTCACAGTAAATGCAGTAAATGCAGTAAATGCCGAGGTGGCGAGGAAATGCCTCCTCTGCTGGGCGGGGCCACAGGGAGCCTGAGAAAGCCGGGACTGACTGATCACGAATGCTATGACTGGTTAGTGCTGCCTGTCAGAGATCTGCCACAAATGGGGTGTGATACATGTGTACCATGAGTCACGCCTTGTTCAACATGAGCGAGGGCTTAGAGAGACTGGGACGGTGTTCTGGACAAGAAAGCCAATTCAGAAAAGCATGGCTACTGTCTTCAAATACCTAGAAGATGTTGCACACACATGTGCTCCATGTCATCACACTACAACCCGAGTGGGGACAGGAAGGTGAGGCTGTTAAGGGGAACCAGATTCTGCATTATAAGGAGGCACTTTCTAAAGGGCAGAGCTGCCCAGGAGGGTGCAGCGAGGCCAGACACAGGCATGATGGCTGCTGGGAGAAGACACAAGCCCTCATGGGTGTGACCCTTCAGATTCCATCCAAGTCCGAGTTGTCTGTTCTTTCTTTGCCCTCCTACGTCACACCCAGTTCTGGATGGGACATCAGGCATCATTTGTGTGCATGTGTGACATTCATACTTCAAACTTTTTTTTTTCCCCATCCAGAGAATTGTTAACAAGCAAAAAAGACAGAGGAGAATGTTCATTCAGCCCAGCTACATGGGAAATGATGTGAGGACTAGCACCAGGGCCTCGGCACAGACGGGGTTTAAGATGCCTTCCTCCGGGAAGTCTGGCAGCACAGAGCCCCCACCTGAGATGATAAGCCCACCCTCAGAACAGGAGATCCGTCAGCACCTGCTACCTGCTTCTGAGCACTAGCTCTGCACTCACTCACGGTACCACTAGGTTCCTGGGCCTCAGTTTCTCTCATCCATAACATGCCACCGATAGCTGCTTGCCCTGCCCCCTGCCCTAGAACTGCTGTGAATGTCTGGAGAAGCGGGTGCGAAAGGGCCTGGTGGGGGCCCACGCAGCCGCTGCCCCATCCCAGCCCCTCCGAAGCACTCCGCAGGCCAGGGGCCGGGGCAGGCGGGTTCAGTGCCCTGTGTGAGGACCCACAGCTGCCCACCCCCTCCACGCCACACGTGTATCACCATCTGATAGTTTTGGTTGGTGACCACTGGTGTCCCTGCCTTGCCAAGCTCCCCTCTCTCCCCACCACCCTCTTCATGCCAACACATCACATTCTCAGCTTCCAGGCCTCGGCATGGGCTGTTCCCTGCCTGCAACACCCTACCTCCTCCCTCATTCCGCCGCCTCCTCCAGATCTCAGTTCTGGCATGGCTCCCTCCAAGAAGCCTTCCCTGACTGGCTCCTTCGCTGGGTCCACGCCCCATGTTTAGATGTGCTCCAGGCCCTGGGCATCGTGCTGTTTGCTTTTCTCCTTCTCCCTTTAGACCCTGAGGCCCCTGAAGGCTATGTGGTTTCCATCCCTATAACCCTGTCTCCAGCCCAGAAGAGGTGCCCAGGCAAATGTCTGCTGACATTTAGGAGATAGGACCCTGCTTCTGACTTTACCCCAAAAGTGGTACAGGCCTACAGGGCCTTCCTCCAGAAGAAGACTGAGGACACAGCAAGTAGAAAAGAATCTGTAAGAAGTGACTTGGCAAGCCGAAGACAGAGGCGCTGGGACAAGTCGTGACTACAGGCTCCCTCCTCATGCCCCCGGACCCGTCCCTGGTCAATTTTTTCCCAACCACCTCTGAAAGCACATTATGGTGAATTTGGGGAGATCTCTTTGAAAGAACACCCACCCAAAGTGAAGGTCACCAACCTCCCCACCCCAGCCACGGAGCCCTGCCCCCACAATGGCACAGGGTACTAAGTGGGTGATTAGCGGCTAACAGTCATAATTACCAGTGTTTAGTGTCTGCTCAGGAATCGGTGGCTACTGCAGTGGCCCAGTCACTGTCCGAGGTCCTTACACCTGCGTCTTATATTTGATCCCCTCAGGATATGTTTTCACCATCTCCCCTTGTGCTGCTGAGGAAACGGAGGCTCAGAGAGGTTGAGGGACTTGCTCAGCGTCACACAGCAAGTCACATTCTATCTGCTAAGTGAGTGCAAACCCTATGGGTTTCAATCTCCAGAACCCAACCTTCACAGCATCCAGTGTCACAAATAGTAAAAACACAAGTTTACTGACGATTAAGACTGCACACATTCCCTCAAAGCTATAAGCCACTGTAGAAAGACAAGTTTGGTCTCCTCCTGCTGGTGGAGAGTGCACCTCCACAAAGACCTCAAGCCCAAGCCAGCACCCCAAAGAGCACCTGAAGAAACTGGACTTTACCTCGACAACTTCTACCCCCCTGGGAGCTGCTGTGCCGCGATGTTTTTGCAAGCATACTCATCACACCTCTCCAGGCTTTGGGCTGTCTTGCCAAAGGACCCTTTTCTGTTCTCACAGAGAGACCTGTGACATCACCTGCTCCTGAAGCAGTCCCTTCCCTCCCAGGACTGCCACCTGTCTGTAAAAGCTCGGGACTGTACTAGGTTGGAGATCGCACTGGTTTCACTGGGTGTGCTACTTCCGGGTCATTGGGAGTACCTGCCTGTGGTAAGAAGGATCCTGGAGCTGTGTCCAGGCTCAGTGGGAGTGCCTGTGATTGACTGATGTTTGCCACAGGCCTAGTATGGGCAGTAACTGCGAAGTGCAAGATTTGTGTTGTCCCTGGGCAAGATGATCACCACAGAAATGCTTTAGGACTCTATTCCCATGATGCAGAATCACTGTCCTTGACTCCGCACCAAAACCTTCACCCCATGTCCTCCCCTGCAGGCCCACCAACAAGAGAGTTTCTTGGGCAATGTTTTCAATCCAGTAAGATGGGAAAGCAACTATTTGTTTCACAATCTCCTACCCATCAAAAGACTGACCAACGAGGAACCCACAGTAGCTGCTGCTTGTGACTGAGGGTGGCTGGGTTTCAGCCCAGGGTCGACGCCCAAATGCTGAATGACCTCAGGCCTGTCACACCACTTCTAAGTCTCTGCTGCTTCTGTAACATGGGAATCAGGAGTCCCATTTCCCTTACATTTAATCACAATTGAACACTGTGCTAGGATCCTCAAAACTGCCAAGGGAAGTCCATTATCTATCTCACCGATTTTGGGTTGTCCACATGACAGAAAGTACTGTCCCGTCTCAGAGAAGGAAGATGAGGCTCAGAGAGGTGGAGGGACTTGGCCCAAATCCCACAGCAGGTAAGCAGCTAACTGAGGAACTGTGCCTGGGTCCTAGGATTACATCCACAGCCTTCCCCATCCTATAATCCCGCCTCCATAGGGGGGCTGTGGCCAGGTTCCATTCAGCCACAGGGCCTTGGAACCAAGGCTACATCTGCAAAGAAAAGCCCTCCCAGGAGATGATCAGCCTGTTAACTCTGCTGGAACGCGGTCACGTGAAGCTGTGAGTTGCAGTGTGCATTAACTGGGAGAATGAATCACCACCCAAAGACTTCATTGTTCAGAGATATCATATAACCCCCTTTTCAAATACATCCTCTTAAGACAGCCTTGTGAATGAGGCACCTGGAGGAGTCGAATCCTAGAGACAAAGTAGAATGGTGGTTGCCAGGCGCTGGGGAGAGGGAGGAATGGGGAGCTATTGTTTAATGGGTGAAGAGTTTCAGTTTTGCAAGATGGAAAGAGTTCTGGAGATGGGGGTGGTGAAACAATGTAAGGGTACTTACTGCCACTGGACTGTACACTTCAAAACAGGTAAGATGGCAAACTGTTGTTATGTGCATTTTATCCCAAATCGCTTTAAAGGGCGGGAGGGGGGCTAGCGAGGAGTCTACTGAGGGATTCCTTACAAATGAGCTGAATTATCAAATTGCTGTTTTACACCCCAAATCCAAAAGTTACAGAATAAAATATTTAAAACTACTGTATGCATAAACTTTAAAAATTTCTGCTTTGAGTTAAATGTGTTTGTGAGCAGAGGCTGATCTATAATCTGCCTGCATTCTCTTTTCAGACATTCAAGAAAGAGAAATAAAAAGAATTCAAATAGAAAATAAGGAAGATCTGAGGTCCTTAAGGACAGTGATGGTATCAAAACCTTGGAAAAGAGTTGGATGGGAGACTGTGTGGAAATAAAAAGTTTAAATTAAAAAAGAATTAACTATAGAAAATAGGGGGAGGAGAAGGTCATTCTAATCTCATTGCCTGGACACAATTACTATTATATCATTCTATACCAAAACTTTTTAAACTGTGATCATTTTAGAATTGCAACCTTGCTAAAAAGAAATAGAAACTTCTGCTTTGGCCTTCTTACACAGTAGTGTGGTAGAACAGAAAGAACAGTGACCCAAGACTTCAAATCTTGATTAAGCTGTGTGACTTTGGGAAATCACTTAACCTCTCTGTTCCATCACCTCTAAAAACAGCAATAATAACTGCAAACAAACAAACTGCCAAAAGAAGCAACAAAGCTTCGTGAACTGTGAGGGAGTATGTGAGAGGAAGTGAGTAATAAATACGGAGTGCTGAAGGGGCACCTGGGTGGCTCAGCTGTTAAGCGTCTGCCTTCAGCTCAGGTCATGATCCCAGGGTCCTGGGATCGAGCCCCGCATTGGACTCCCTGTTCCGCGGGAAGCCTGCTTCTCCCTCTCCCACTCCCCCTACTTGTGTTCCCTCTCTCGCTGTGTCTCTCTCTGTCAAATAAATAAATAAAATCTTTAAAAAAAAAAATACGGAGTGCTGAAGAAGCCTTTTCTTGATGACTTAGGGATTAGTATGAAAACCAATCAGAAGGTAAGTATTTGGGAGTTCTGATGTTAATTTTAAAACAAAACCAAAAACACCTCTTAATCCATCAACACCTTGGGCTCCTACAGGGCAAAGTTGTTTGCTTCAGAGCAAACAAGGTCACTGAGATGATGAGGCCCTGCCTGACCTTGCAGATCACTCCTTGTTCCTCAATATGCTAAACACTTTCCACCTGAGGGTCCTGACTCCCCTGCTGTTCCCACTCTGCCAGACTGCCTCTTTCCACTGGCCACCTCACCTCCCGACTTGCCCTCCCCATCCTCTCTGAATAGGTCCCTCTCAGCATCTATTTGTTTCCTTCAGGGCTCTTCTCGCAAGCAGACAGTATCTCGTGTATTTGTCACCTGCTGGGATGGGGACTCCAAGCTGGACAGAAGCTCCTTGAGGAAGGAGACCAAGTGTGTCTTGTTCTCTCCCCTCCCCCGGGGCTCAGCGCCGGGCTCTCTGAGCACAGGAATGGCTGACCGTTTGGAAAAAGAGGTGGTGGCTGTTTGGAGGTCGGGTGGTGAGGAGGGAGGAACTGGCTGGGATGAACCCAAGCCCCTTCCCTGGACTGTCCCCATGCACGGCTATGTGTGACCCCGTTGAGGAAACTGCAGGGGAAGCAGGAGCGGAGGCAGCCAGCTTTTATAGGTGCTGTCAGACAAGCCCCGCTCCTCCTACCCCACCCTGGCCCACAACTGCCCCCAGGCAGGCAGGCACCTCCAGATTGCTACCACACCGCTGTGCAGGGCAATACCATGTCATGAAGTGTAGGAAGACTGGGAAGGCAAGAAAGTTCCAGGAGAGGCAGGAATTCACAAATCTCTTCACAGCACACTCAGTAATGGGCTCCAGCAGGAAACCGGCCTGAGGAGTGATGACCCTCCAGAGACAAGCTCTGGCTCTGAGTGCCCGGCCATGAGTGCCTGATGGACTCTAATGGCCCTCGGCAGGCATTCTAGCTTGATCTCGGCTCTCCTGGCCCCTGGACAGCCAACCCCTGCCATCCCTCCCCAACCCACAGCACCTTCCTCTACCCTACGAAGGGCGCGCCCATACCCCAGTGTGTCTTCTCAAAATCTCCATCCATCCGGATCCTACCCAGCTTCTGAGGTTTTGAAGGCCACCTCCTCCTGAAAGCCTGCCTTGATTCACTCCAGAGTCCCCATCAGAGCCCTGCACTTGGCAAACAATAACTTGGTGTCCTTCCAAACACCCCATCCAGTCCACCTACATCACTGTCTCCAGGCATGGGACATGGACAGTCTGTAGCTATTTCACGTCTTCTCTCCCCCCTTGGATGTAATAGCAGCAGCTAACATTTTTTCAGTGGTTCCTCTGTACCAGATACTGTGCTCAATGCGTTACACACATTTTTCTCTTGTCCTCACATTGAAACTAATGTCAGTAATATTATCAGCTCTATTTTGAAAGTGAAGAAACTGAGGCCTAGAGAGGTTAAGGAACCTGCCCAAGGTCTCACAGCTGTCAGTGGCTGCCCAGGATCTAAACCCCAGCAGTAGGACACTAGACCTAAGCTCCTGACTGCACCTCTGGGCTCCTCCCCCAGTGCCTGGCTCAGCCTTAAAGCCGGGCTTTATCAATGCGAGCTTTCTGCATTCCAGAGGCGCATGGCCAGGTGTGGATCATCAATGCAGTCCTTCACCGGGGACCCACCTGATCCATCTCCCACCCTGGGCTCAGTGTGTGCCCTCAGGGAGCAGCCTTGAACCAAAATGGCTCTGTGTCTGGGGACCTTGTGATTGTGCAGACAAGAGAGGTACACAGAAATTGTATTTGTTGAAGCAACAAAATTGATACTGTATCTGCTTTGGCAAGTCTGAGAATTTTCTTAGAAAAAGCACAGAGAAATAGGAACTCAAGACCTCAGCGAGTTGGATAACAGCTAATCTTTGAAATACCCAGGCCAACCAAATCAGGTGTTAAGATACTCGCTAGCTTCCAAGGGACCAAAACTGATTCAACTGAACAGCAGAGCTATAAGGAACTCCTCCTGCCAAGAAACCAATGGGGAATCTGAAGCCCAGAGCTGGAGAGGCTCTTGCCTGAGGTCACCTAAAAACTCAGGAAGAAGCCATGGCTCCTGCTCCCCCAAACCCTGTCCTCGCCAAGTTCTTGGGGCTGGGACGGGAACCAAGAAAGCAAAAAGGCTTTCAGGCCGCCTGGGTCCTTACGAAACCGCCAGGAATTGAGGTAAGTGCCCCCCCGCCCCCCCAACCACAGTGACTGAAAGTTTAAAAGTCTTCATAGTGGAGACAGGGCCCTAGCTCTTACCTTCAGGAAGAGTGGAACTGTTCCGTGAAAGCTGGTTTTGGGAAGCCAGGATTTCTTCCCCAGGCCAGCATAGGCCCAGCTCAACCCTGCCCCAGAAGGATGGGCGTTTAAAAGGCTCCTCACCTGTGACCACACCCGGGTGAGGCTGACTTTCACCAGGGAACCCGTCCGACTGGCCGTCTCCCAGACAGCGGCAGGCCACAATGTCAGCGCGTCTGTAGCCTGGCGCCTCACCCGCGGGGCCCTACTGGGCTCCCAGCCACTGCCAGGCCTCCAGAGCAAGAGGGAGAAGAGGCCTGCCCCCCTCCTGGGAGACCAGCTCGGCCTGGGTCCCCCAGGGCCAATCCCAGACTGGGCTGGGTCTGAAGCAGCTGCTTCCGGCTTTGCCTTTCTCTTTCACTTTGGTTTTTAACCCCAAAGTGAAACTAAAGAGTGGGACGATGTGGGAAAGATGGGGAGAGGTAAGGCCGAGGAGGGCTGAACCCCTGGCTTCTAATTTCAGTTAAGGCTGCCCACTCACCTGGGAGGAGGCCCTCAACTCCAGGACTTAGTTTTCCCATTGATAAAATGGGAGGGAGGAACTAGGCTCGTGATTTTAAACTAGTCATTTTGAACTAGAAAAATTAGAGAACTTCTCCTTCCTCATCCCTACCACCGCTGAAGGCAGAGAGGGAGCCGTAGAAATGCCCCGTAAGGGACGCTAAAGGACCTTTCTGTTGGCTTGGAGGAGACAAAACTGGCCTCGGTGTGGGGACCCTCCTGGCCTCCCTGACTACCTCTTCCTCACCTGTCATCTGATCACCTTCATCCTGAGGCGGGCCCTGGAGAGTTCCAGCATCCTAGGGCAGAGCAAATGCATCCTAGGCAGGAGCCTGACTGTCCTGGCACAGCAAGTGGCGACACCCACCAACGGCTGCCCCCAAATTCCCAATCTGAGGGCAGACCAGGCCATCTGCTAAGACTGAAGGCAGCCCACCCAGGACTGGAACTAACATCAGACTCCACAACTCCAGGGTGCCCGGCACAGTGTCTAGCTAAGACCACTATAATCTATTTTATGGGGGCTCCCCACTGGCTGGTTTACCAAATCTTCCCACTAGCCTGGTGACATGAGAAAGGCACGGATGAACCTCCCCACTTTTCAGATGAAAAAACTGAGGCTCAGAGAAGGGCAGGGACCTACTGGCCCAGCCTGCACTGGGATTCAGGAGCTCAGTGAATATTTGCTGAATGAATGAGTTCACTGGCCCCGTGCAGCCCACGCCCGAGAAATGCAGGAAGGAGGATGCAGTGTGGGAGGGGGGATGCTTCTCCCTGGAGACCAAGTCATCAACAGGTCCCCAGGTACCTGTAAGAGAGTTCCCTCCAGCCCATTTCTTCCCTTCATTCCTCACTTCCTCTCAGCTACCCCTTACTCTGGAAACACCTCATTGCCAGGGGCTGCTGAGTGACACTGGCCAACCCCCTTTCCCTGTCTGGGCCAATAACTTAAGGAAATGAACTTGAATCTAGGGAAGGCAGGGTACTTTTTAAAAATATACACATTTTCAGAATGCAAAAGAAGGCAATTCAAACTATCTCACAAAATGTTAGGTGCACAGACTCTTTGTAACAAGTTTCATGCAGGCACACCCGCATACATACACGTGGGCAAGGGCACTCGCTGCGGCACTGCTCACGGCAGCGAGACTGGAAACAACCTAAATGTCCTCCAGTAGAGGACTGGACAAACGACTGGTGCTCCATCCAACAGTGTGACTGTCACACGGTCATGGAAAAGGGGGCCATGGACCTGTGTGCATCTACAACAGACACAGACTTGTGTAAAGAAGACAAAGTACAGAATGGTAGGCTATAGGGAGAGAATATGCTACCAAACGTTTGTGTAATAGAAAGGGATGTTATTGACACAGTTGCCTGCATATGAAGATATTTCTGGAAGGAAACATCAAGACTGTTCATAGTGATTTTCTAGGAGTGGAGAGCGGGAGAGACACACATATTTCACTGGGCACTTTTTTCTACAAAGTTTGAAATGTTTAAACACATACATGTATTGCTTTTTCAATAAAAACGTAGTTTCTATACATAAAAATAACTCCAGCAAAATGCTTACCCATAGAAACCTCTCTCTATGGCTTGGGGATCAAAGTCCCTGGGGGCAGGGCCCAGGCATCTGGATTTTGAGCCCAGGCATCTGGATTTTGAAGTCTCCTCAAAGGCTGCCGCTCCGCCTTGTAGAGCAGGTGGCCAGCCTCTGAGAGTAGCCGGAGGCAGCCTGGACACTGCAGGGCTCTGCGCAGGGGGGACAAGGTCAGAGAAGACTCAGGAAAAACGTGGCCTTAAGGTATAGGGAGGATTTGAAGAGGGTTTTGAATGTGGGACAGTTTCAGCTGAGAGTTCCTACAGGGAGCAGTGGGGAAATGATGCCAGGCTGATAAGATAGGGAAAAAGGAAGGACTGTTTCTCTCAATAGGAGATGCCGACAGGTCCCTACCTCCCTTACACTTGGTTCCCACTCATGGGACCTGAGGGGGCTGGGCCAGAAATCCTAGGATCTGCCTTTATTTCATCTCATTTAATATTAAAGAAGGCAAGGGAGGGTCCCCAGCTCAGCACATGGCCACAGGGCTCCACACCTGTGCTGACTGTAATCAAATATTTGGAGGCTAGAGAAAATTCAGGCCAGGATCTTAGGTATAGCGGCCCTCAGGCAACCTTCCCCCCGCCCCACCCCAAGAGAAGGAGCAGATGGCCTTCTGTTGAGATGCCCTTCCTCACCTTCTTGTTAATAATTAAGTCATTACTGAAAACCTCTTTGTCACTTTGGAAGTTCAGTTTGCAGAGACTGTTGCCTTGGCTTGCTTTACCGTGATGCTCTAGGTCGAGGGCTCACGGACTACAACAGTCTAGATCTAAGCCACAGGCCCAAACTACAGGGGTCCGCAGAGGAAAGAGCCCAGTGTGCAGGTCAGGAGTGCTGGGGAAGGTCCTGGCTGTACCTCACTGATCCTGTGAACGCCGGGAGGTGAGTGACTCAGTCTCTAAGCCTGCTCTGCTTGCCCCTGTAGCACCAGGGCCAGCACACTGCTTGGCCCTCAGCGGGCACTCTAGTATTGGTTGACTAAATGAGCTCAGCTGGTGAACCCCAGAATGACCTTGGTCAAGTCACTTTCTGCAAAACAAGGATGACAAGCATAGTAATGACCTCCCAGGGTTGTAGAAAATCTACTGAGATTAGGTGGATGAAAGTGCTTTGCAAATCAAAAATAGGCTCAACAAATACTAAGGATTCAGAACCAATGTGCTGAAGTAAGATAAAAAATGAATATATGTGTGTATGGTCAAATTTATGAGAAAGCATGGCACAAATGACAAAACTTTATTCAAATGAATTATTACACTTGAAAGGGACAGTACAGGCTGCTCTACTCCACTGTTCCAATGTCTGAATATTTCCTCAGGCTGTGTCTGATCGAAAGGAGCACAAAAATCCCTATTAAAGCCTCTGTCTAGATTTTGGTAAGAAAAAGAGGGGTGCAGTTACAATCCTATCTTGCATACGGTTGGGCTTAAGAGAACATTTGCCAAAGTAGACTGGCATATGGATCCTGGGGGTGTTTACTGGAGGCAAGGTGGGGGGGTGCACAGAGCTCAGAGGCTGTGCCTGCCATGTGGTGGCTCTGCTTCATGACCCAAGGCCCAGCTCAGGAGGACACAGAGAGGAGAATGGCCAAGCCATGAGTTTCCTACATGCACACTGGGACCAACCCTTGCTGCCTCCCATGGAAGCCACTCGGTAAGTACCAGTTCCCTTCTTCTCTCTGCCCAGGAGGTATCCCTGGCTGCAGCCCGGAAAATGGGAACTGGCTCCATCACCTGGCTCTCCAATGCCGAGAGCAACTTGGGACAAGTCCCTTCCTGCCTTTGTGGGTGGCTAATTCCTCTGGCTGGGCAAAGGAACACCCTCTCCGGTGGCAGCTGGCTGAGAATCCCAACGGACCTAGTCATGGATGTGCCCACTGTTGGACTAGACACATATGAGGTCTGACTCTGAAGGCTGCTCACAGCCTGGCGAGTAAAACTGATGTGAAGGCCCCTCACTTTCCTGACTCTCCTGCCTTGAAGAAATTCTAAACTGGCACCCAGTCCCAACTTTCCAGACCTTTATAAAGTAAAGGCTTGTAGGCTTTAGGGGAGGTATTTGTGTGCCCCCAATTCAAAGGGCAAGAAGGCTCAGATTATTCCTAGGACCCTAGTAGTCAGAGTTTCCTTTCCAAGAAGCAGAGCTTAACTGTGGGAAGAGTCAGGGTTTGCGGACAGTCAGCCCTGGGTCTGAACCACATTTTCCTTATCTGTAAAAGGGAGATGGTAAGCCCACTTGCCTCGGGCTTGGTGTAAGGATTTCTGACAGCACCCATGGAGGCCCTGGCAGAGAGCCTGGCAGAGAGCAGGTGTACAAGCAATTTGCTCAGACTGTTATTTCCTCCCCCAAAGCAGCAACACCCTCTGGCCCATCAAACTCCTGACTGGGCTCTCCTGAGGGAGCACAACCACCTCTGCTAGCCCAACTGTCCTTTCCTGGCTCCACCCAAACCTCACCCTCTCCTTTCATCTGGATGCTTGCGAAGCTTCCTCTCTGTCATCATTTTCATTCATTCCAATTCACCCAGCCTGATTCACCTTCTTGAAGAAAAAAAAAAAAAAACTCCTCCAGTCGTGCTACCCCTGCTCTAAAACCTTCCACGGCTCCCCAAAGCCTCTGCTTTTCAGCTGATGTTCAATGTTGCCTACAACTTCCTGGCCTCTCCCAGATTTTTCATCCAGAGTCCTGATGCATCAGCAAAATCAGTCTACTCACTATTTCCCTAAATACATGCTTAGCTTCCAGCCTCCGCACCCCTGCCTTTGCACAAACCATTCCCTAGAATGTCAGCCCCACCCTCTGTCTCTGCAAATCCAGCCCCCTTCAAGAGGACTCTTGTTTCCTCTGGCACACACTCACTTCTTCCTTCTCAAACAATGCTTTTCCTCAGCAGACGCTTAATTACAGACTGTCACACAGTCTCTCATAATTGTAGGCCTTGTCTCCCTTGTCAGACCATAAGTTCCCAGGGGCAGAGGACCTGTCTGTTCTTTCCCACCCTCTCAGAGCCTGGCCCAGGGCTGGGAGGGCAAGTCTCAGAAAGTGCTTTCCAAGCCCCACTGGCTCCAGGCTGAGCCAAGTCTAGCTCCAAACACTTGGGACCACTTCTCCTGCTCTTGTCCTGTGAGGAAACTTCACTGGCCAAACCACACCTCGGTGTTCCCACTCTCCACTGGTTGACCCAGGCCAGTGATACACAGAAATGGAGACCTAGGTGGGCAGGCAGGGCTATGGTTCTTGCCCAGCTCTGGCATGATCTTGGCTTGGGATCCTAGGCACGTCCCTGTCCTTCCCCTTACCTGGGCCTGCTTCCTCACTGTGAAACAAGAAATAATCTTTTAGCTGTATAATACAGATTATTATTTGTCTTTAAGGGAGCCTTGGTTCCCAGAAGTGGATGGGTGAAGAACCAGCTGATTCTAACACAACCTGAGGGAGAGGAGGCAGCTACAGCCAGGACTGGGGAACCCGGGAATCTGAGAGGCACTCAGACTGCACACCTCATCGACCTCATTAAATTCCTGTTGACGACTCGGTTGCATTCCTGCCCAGGTGTTCAATTCCACAGCCCTCACCCTGGCCAGGTGTCTGCTGCCAGGGCTGAGCAAGGAAAGGGTGACTTGCTTCTGGAAACAACCAACCCTGCCCACAACAAAGATGAGGAGGAGCCAGGTTCCTCCTCTGTAAAACGAGGAAAGTACTGGTATCTGCATCACGGGATTGCTGCAGTGATACTGAGATAATCCAGCACAGTCCCTGACACCTGGTAAACGGCGGCAGAGCATAAAGGTGCCCATTTCTCGAGGAAGTTCTCATCCTTGGCAACGTGTGAGGGATTTCCATCCCAATATGACAAAAGAAAACTGAGGTGCAGAAATGTGATCAATCCAAGGTCATGCAGTGGGGACAAGCCAAGCTGTGATACCAGCCCAGGAAACTCTCAGTTCAGCTTTTCCCAGAGTGCAGCCCACAGGTTCTCAGCATCAGACTCCTCCAGAGGGCTGAACTTGTAAAGTCGATTCCTGCCCCCAGATCTGCCAAAGGAGACTCTTTGGGGATGGAACCTAAACTTTACAAAGATAAGGAACCTAAATTTTATATATATTAGGAAACTGAGGCACAGAGAGGTGAAGCAACCACTTTTTAGCAAGTATGGACCTGGGACAGAATTCAGTCTGTTTGACTCGAGAGCAGCAATCAGAGACTTCCTGGAGGAGGTGGTGGCATTTGACAATGTGGGCCTCAAAGGGAAGAGAAGGTACCACAGGGGGAGGGTACAGCACAAATAAAGGGTTGGAGCAGGTGTTCAGTGTTGCTCGTGCTTCCAGATCCCTGGGGAGCCACCACTGCAGCCTTTCCCTAAAAGCCCAGGGAGAGACTTCCCTGAGCCAATCAGCTGCTGGGAGGAAAGCCTGCCTTGCTGTTGTCCTACAACCGGCAGGTCTCTGGCCCTCTGGGTGAGTCTGGTAGCTGCTGAGGATGAGAAAGCCAGGAAAGGTGGTGACTCAGCCCCCGCCCAGCCTCAGGCTAGTCCCGCTGAAGTTTGGGATGAGCTCAGAGGCTGAGGAAATGTCAAGCAAACCCTCCCTACAGAATAGATGCCAGACTAGAGAAGGAGGCCTGAGGGGCAGGCTACCAGACAGAAGCAATACATCTGGAGCAAAGCTGTGGGCTGTGGGAGAAGAAAAGTCAAGAGGTCTGGGCTCAAGCCCACCCCGACACTGGCATGCCATGGATCCTGAACAGGTCCTCGTGCCTCTCTGGGCCCCCTATTCTCCATTCACCTGTGAAGCAGAGAGAACTCCAGTGGTTTCTGACTTCCTCCCAGGACTGTTGTGAGGAACAATGGCCAGGAAAGCGCCTGACAGATTACACAATGGCTCACATAGCAAGTGAGAGATTAGAGGATTACTCCTATTATTTACTACAACAGTCAGGTGCTTTCCTTGTTACCTGAACCTCAGCACCAGGGGGTCGGTGTGGGGAGGGGGGAAGCGGGGAGAAGCTGGGTCTGTCTTGTTCCCACAAAGAAAAAAGTAATCCAGATATTACTGGGAGATGAAAGTTCATATTTATTAAGTGCCTACTGCGTACTTGGTATTTTTTAAATCTATAATCTCACTTAATCCTCACCACAATCCTGTAGTGTAAATATGATTATCTTGAGTCCAGATGAGGAAACTTGAAGCCCAAAGAAAGTAACTTGCCCAAGATTACACAGGGAGTGAATGATGGAGACCAATTAAAATCAGGTGTTTAAGGCTCTAAATCCCACATTAATTCCACTCTCTGTAACAGTTTGTATTAGTGGCAGAACATGCCTGGTATAGAGATGCCCAACTCCAGCACTGCCTCCTCCTGGAAGCTTTTCTGAACCCTCTGCCCAGACAGGATCTCTCTCCTATCAGCACACACCCTGCAGTATTCAACACATTCTCCCTCTTGTTCTGTGATCAGGCACACCATTAACAGCTAAGATGAGATGTAAGTACAAATAGGTGGCCTTTGAGTTACCTTAGAATCCTGAAATGTCAGAGCTGGAAGCACCTAAGAGACCATGCTATCCAACTCCCTCATTTTTCAGAAAGAAAAACAGAGAGAGAGGGGAACACTTGTCTGAAGTCACACTGCATCTTAGCATAGCCAGGAATAGAAGAACCCTGGCATTCTGCCTCACAGCATTTCTTTAGGAATTCTATGATTTCAGAATCAGTTTTACGACAAAGATTTTTATTCCCATTTTACAGGTAAGGAAGCTGAAGCCCAGGAGAAAGTGGCCTCCCTGAGAGTGGTAAGATGTGGGGACCAGAATCCCAACCCCCTACTTCCAGGCCAAGGACCAAGCCCTTCTTGCTCCCCACTGCACACAGTCTGAGTAGTGTGTCAAGCACAGGACCCACAGTAAAAGGTCAATGGATGTTAGAAATTGTCATTATATACCAGTGGGCAAGTGATACCAGCCTGACAGTGACCTCCTCAGAGGAAGTGCCATGAAATAGGACCAAGAGTCCTTGCTCAACCCTGTATAGGTCCTTGGCCTCTCTGGGCCTCATCCATAAGACAAGGGTGCTCTAACAGCTGATCTCCTGCTCCAAAGTTCTAGGACATCCTAGGCTCCTTGACAGCAACCCCCACCCCCACCGCGGTCTGTGGAGCCTCTCCCAGCTGAGGCTTTTGTTCCCCCACTCTACAGGGAAGCAGGAAAAGCGGCAGAGGTTCACAACCACAAACTGACCGACCTTATTCCCAAGTGCCACTGGCCACGCAGGGCCCACCCTCAAACAACAATGGGATGGAACATGGAAAATCCAACTGTCTCCCAGCAGACATCCAGCTATGCACACCTGCTTATCTTTACAAACTGACAAAGAAGAATCAGGGCATAAATAAGGGACAGCTTCCTCCTTGCCCCACTGGAAGGGCAGGTATAATCCTGAATAATCAGGTGGTAATGGAGCAAAAGGTAAAGAACTCTGGGGAGTCCTGGGGCTGGATCCCTGTCCTAGCTCTGCCATGAACTAGCTGTGTACCCTGGACAAGCTGCTTTCCCTGTGGGCTCAGTTTAAAGGCACAGTAACACTTCACAAAGCATGTCTACAGACCTTTCATTTGGTTTTCATGACAACCTGGTAAGACTAGCACAATTGGTTTTCATGACAACCTGGTAAGACTAGCACAATTATTCCCTTTTTACAGATGGAGAAAACTGAGGCTTGGAGAAGTCGAGGGTCTGACACAGCTTGAAGCTGGCAGAATCAAGGCCCGGAGTTCTTAGATCATCAAACGGAATAGTCAAGGGTGGTCAGATTAAGAACTCCTCTCTCCCCTCATCCTGAGTCTCAGCAAGACCAAAGCAGCACAGTAATCTTGTTCACCTGTCCAGTCTGGTGGCCTGCAAAGTTCTGGCCACAAACATTACAGCCCAGCTGCCTAAAGGCCGCACCCCCCTGCAAAATTTCATTACTCAAGTTGGCAAGAACGCAGCTCCCACCCCCAGCCGGGTCTAAATAAACGCCCAAGTGATATCACATCCTGCCAACTCCAAAATAGCCCAGGCCTGCCCACAAGCGATCACAAAGTGCCAGGCCATGCAGGACCAAGCCGGCAGGACGTCCAGCCCGTGGCACCCTCCACACACTCAAGCAACTAAAGCAGAAGCCTCAGAGCAAGAAGGCACCCCCACTCCCACCTCTGCCAGACGGCCTGGCCCCTCCCTCCTTGCCCCTTTGTTGGGAGGCTCCAGAGCCTCCTGCCCCAGCGCCAGCCCTAGCCCCAGCGCCAACCCCATGGAGCCTCGCCGCGGCCAGCCTGCGGGCGGACTCCGGCCCGACCCGGACACCCCACCACTCACATTGCTTCAAGAGCTCCAGACACAAAGCCATGAGGGCCAGAGGGGGGTCAGAGACCCAGAGACCGGCAAAGACAGAGAAAGGGAAAGGGAGAGACAAGGGAGCAGAGAGCAGGGGAGACAAGGAGCAGGGGCAGAGAAAGCAAGGGGGCCAAGAGCCCTGGGGAAAGGAGCAGGCTCGAAAGGGGGCCTTCAGCACAAGAGCCGCTAAGTGGTGAGACCACTGAGACAGATGTGAGGGTAGAGGCAGGGAGAGCAAAGCGGGTGACCCCAACCCCCAGAATTGGGGGGCCACAGAGGCCTGAGAGAGGACAAGGAGCGACAGCCACGGAGACAAACCAAGGGAAGGCCGGGAGGGGTGAAGTCTGGGAGCTGGGGAGCTTTTGGGGGTCCCAAGGAGAGAGACCCCAAGGATCTCGGAGGTCCCAGCGTATATGGGGGGCACCGAGAAGAAAAACCCCGAGGAAATGAGGGCTAAGAGAGAAGCAAGACCACAGGGATTTGAGGATACAGATGGAAGGGAGGACCCCCCCAAAGGATGTGCGGGAAGCTCAGAGGGGAGCCGTGGCGGAGGGCGGTGTTCTGAAGAAAAGGCCCCCAAAGATGGGGGGCACCATGAGGGCGGGGGGCGAGTCCCGAGGAACGGGGGCGCCCAGAAAGGGAGGCTCCGAGGGATGAGCGGAGCGCTGTGAGGGAGACCCGAGATCGGGGAGTGAGGGAGGGGCTGTGAGGCACCGCGAGGGCAGAGACAAAGAGACAGCGAGCCGGGGAGAGACAAAGCGGGCGGAGCGGGGAGACCAGCCCGAAGGCTGGCAGCCGGACAGAAGGACGGAAGCGCGAGCGGGCGGGTGGACGGACGGACGGACGGACGGACAGACGGGGAGGAGGGCGGGGGCGGGGGCGGCGCCCGTCTCCTCGCGGGGCCGCGGCTGCTCCGGGCGGCGCTGGGCGGGCCCCGGGCGTCCGGGCTGAGGAGGCGGTGGCGGCGACGGCGTGGACCGGACAGACGGATGGAGTGACGGACGAGGCTGGCGGCAGCTGCGGCCAGCGGCGGGCACTCACCCTCCTCCCTCACGCGGCCCGGCCCGAGGCTCCGGTTTTGTACGCCCGAGGGGCGGGGCCTTCGTGTTAAAGCCCCGCGCCGGCCCCGCCCCGCCCCGCCCCCCGCGTCAGCC